>NC_086154.1:228375354-228675979 GCF_035149785.1 Candoia aspera
GACCCCAAACTGCCTGCACCATTGCATTCTGGACCAATTGTATCTTTCAAATGCTATTCAAGGGCAGCCCAATATACAGTGTGTTACAGCAATCTATCTGAGAGGTAATTATGGCTTGAGTTACCATGAGTAGTGCTTCCCAGTCTAGGAACAGCTGCAGTTGATTAGGGGTATGTATGATGGATGGATATGTGTGAAGGCCCTTCTAGTCACAGCTGCTACCCTACCTGTTCCTCAAGCAGCAGTTGTGAGTCCAGAAGGATCCTCATGTTGCAAGCCAACCATTTTCTTGAAAACCTTTATTATTGTTAGTCATCTTATATTTGGGCTAACAGCTGTATTTGTAGAGCTTATTTCATTTGCAGATAGCTGGCCAGCAGCCCTGTCTCAAGTAAACAGGTTTCTTCTCAGAAAGAAGGGGCTGGGGAACTCCTGCAGGACTGCTGTGAAGACTGTTCTAAACTTCTGCGAATAAAGTCACTCAGATGGTTGAGCAGATCCTATGGAGCTGCTTAGGTACAGTCTTGCTAGTGATTTGAGAAGAATTCCAATCTGTTGGTCCTGAAGAAGTAGACTGGGTCCTCAAGGCTGTGAGTTTAGCCATCTGTATTTTTGATTCATGTCCTTCCTTGCTGATTAATGCCTCCTGGGAGATGACATGTAGTTGAATCCAAGTTGTAGTGAATGCTTCTTTGTAGAATGGGAGAATTCCATCTGCTTTGAAAGAGATGGTGGTCCAGCCCCTCCTCAAGAAGCCATATTTGGATCCAACAGTACTAGACAATTTTTGTCCAGTCTCCAACCTTCCCTTTTGGGGAAAAGTTGTTGAGAGGGTGGACAGCTCACAGATTCAAAGGGTCCTGGACGAAGCTGATTATCTTGGCCCTTTTCAGTCTGGTTTAAGTCTGGGTTACAGCATTGAAACAGCATTAGTTGTACTTGCGAATGACCCCTGAAGGGCTCAGGATGGCGATAGTACATCTACCCTTGCCTTCCTGAGTCCCTTGGTGGTGCTAGATTTCATCAACCATGGATCCTTTTTTACTGGCTTAGGAGATTGGTAATGGGAGGCACAGTTTTTCAGTGGCTAGTTCCATTTGGTTTTGGGGGTGAGAGGTCTAGCTGTAGGCCCCTGCTGTGTGATAGGCCTCTCCCCACTTCTATTTAACATCTGTATAGAGCCACTGTGCAAGGTTATCCATTGGCATGAGGAGAGGTATCATTAATATGATGATGATACCTCAGTTGTACAACTTTACCCTGGGCTATACAAGTGATGCTGTAGAAGTGCTGGAGGGTCTGGAAGGGGATGAACAGGTTGTGACTCAGCCTTAACAACTCTGAGTGTCTCTGGGTTTTGGGGCCTCCTGGTTCTGGAGATGTTCCATCAATAACTCTGGAGAGGGCAGCCCTCACCCAGAGAGAGCTGGTGTGCAATCTGGAGATCTTCCTGAACTCACGACTCTTGCTCAAAGAGCAGATTGCAGCTGTGACTAGAAGGGCTTTTGCACAGATACAACTTCTGCCCCAGTTCCACCCATTCCTGGATTGGGTGGCTCTGCTCACAGTTACTCATGCCTTAGTCCCTTTCTGTCTAGACTACTGCAATGTCCTCTACATGGGGCTGCTTTTGAAAAGCATACAGAAGCTTCAAGTGGTCTAGAATGCAGTGGCAAACATAGTGGTGTGTGCACGAAGGTTTGCCTTATAACACCACTGCTGTACAAGCTGCACTGGCTCTCAGTATTTGTCTGGGTGGAATTCAAGGTCCCAATTATCGCCTTTAAAGCCTTACATGGCACAGGGCCATGCTACTTATGGGACCACCTATTTCCAGTTGTTTCTGCCCATCTCGGCAGATCTGGCAGGGCACATACGCTCTGGATCCCCTCCGTGAAAAAGTGCCATCTTGTGGGATCCAGGAGATGCACGTTCTCTGCTGCAATGACTGCTCTGTAGAACAGCCTCCCCTCTGGAGATCCAGAGGGGTCTGACCCTGTTGGTCTTCTAGAAGGCTGTAAAAACCTGTCTTTCCTCCAGGCATTAAGCCCAGATCGTTGGTGGACCCTGATACTAGTGAATGTATAGACTGAGAATTATATGTAAGGGGCCTCAGCTTCTGTATTTTGCATTCTATGTTTATTATACCTGACGGCCAGAAACTATTGGAGGCAGGCACTCCCTCAAATAGCCAGCCCCCATGTCATAAAGAGCTTTATAGGTGAAAACCAGCACCTTGAATTGCACCTGGAAGCCAGCTAGCAACAATGTAGCTTGGGAAGCAGTGGTGACATGTGGGTGTAGTGAGAAATGCCGATTACTGCCTGCCACACTACATTTTGAGTCAGCTGCAGCTTCTGGATGGTATTCAAGGGCAGCCCCATGTAGAACACATGGCAATAAAGTAGTCCTCACTTAACAACCACAATTGGGACTGGCAACTCTGTTGCTAAGTGATGCATTTGTTAAGTGAGACATCATGTGACCGTGACTTGAGATTTTACTGCTGGCTTCTCCATTGGCTCTGCTTGTTGGAAGCTGGCTGTGAAGTTCGTAAATGGTGATCATGTGACCACAGGATTCTGCGACAATCATAAATGCCTGCCAGTTGCAAAGTGCCTGAATCTCGATCATGTGACAATGGGACACTACAATGGTCGTAAGCGTGAGGAATGGTTGTAAAGTTATTTTTTCAGCACTGTCATAACTTTGAACTGCCACTAAACAGAGCAGTCATTAAGTACAGTCCAGTTGTGAGATGACTAGGGTATCAGTGACCATCTGAAAGGACTGCTGGACAAAGAAAGGGCACAACTGGCATACAAGGTGGACTTGTGCAAAAGCCCTTCTGCTACTTATTTCAGTTCACTTGATGTTTAAAGTAATAAAAAGCATTTTTCTTAGTCTCTTTGTAAGACCTTTCTTAATATGGGTCACTCTAAAATAATAACTATTGCAGGGCTTATTTTCAAATATATGTCATGCAGAACACCTGAAATTAAATTCTAAGTAGATTTATGAAGAGGAAGTGAATGTTAAGTCTTTGCACTGACATAATTAAGCCAGATGGATAGCTATTTATTGTTTCACTCAAAAATCTGAAAATGAACTTGCCCATTTCTAAAATCATCCCTTGGTTCAAATATATGGTTCTTATTAAAGATAAATTGTAGCAAATGGGCCTTTATTACCCATATGTCTACAGAAAGGAATTTATCAATGACTTCATATAAGACTTACATAAAAGTCCTTCTTGGGTATGATTGAACTGCTGAACAGATAATTTTATTCAATCCCCAACTGTCACTGTATAGTGAATGAATTCTTAAATAAGACTCTATTAAGAATACTAATGGATATGTCATATGAACTTAATCAACTAAAGGAATTTCAGAACTTCTAACTTGGCATCAAAGCATATAAATAGGAAAACCTGAGGCCACAAAGGTATGGCGGTATGAAATATGCAACTGTCATGAGCACTGATGGTGAGCAGGAGGGGGCCCCTATCCAGGGGGGAAAACGCATGCGTAGTACTGAGGAATTAAGCAGCCATTCAAAGAGACACAGATCAGACTCGCCTTGACTTTTGGGGTCTATCTGTCTGGGTTTTTCCCACGCTTCTTCAGTTTGTTAGGATTTTCTGTCTAATGTAGCAGTAATAAAGCACTAGAGACCTATTCCTCATCTCGGCATGGTTCTTGCTTAGTCAGGACAGCAACACTGTTTACCACAGTTGTTGTGTTTTAGTCATGTTCCAGTTTAGGATATTTAGTTTAGGATATTTAGAATATATGGTGCAAAAGAAATTGAAATTTTCTCAAGCTAGCAAGAATTCCTAATTGCCAAAGTCATGCACTTGTACCACTGTGGGAAACAACCTTGTTTCTCTCCAAAGGCATCAGAAGCAATTGCCTTGATTGTACCTGCATTCCAGTTGCTCTGCTCCAGCCATCCCAAGAATTTAGAGGCCCAGACTTAAAAGAGACATCATGTTATTTATATATTTTAGCCTATATTGAATATTAAAAATGTAATCTTCTCAGGAGGTTGGTAGAAATGGGAATCCAAAAGAGATGATAGGAAATTTATCCTATTTCATCCCTTCTGCTATCCTGAAGAAATAGCTTCTTCAAGAAGAGCTATTTGCTTCTGGAGAAAATACCTCTTCAATGCCAAAGTAAATATTTGTTTCAGAAAATGAACTTTTTTTCCATGGATGAAAATCCCCTCTTCATAGCCTGTGATTTCCTGTATTTATTCATCACCACTACTATCTCTATCACCCTGAGATGGTGATCTTTACACTTTAAAAAAAATAAATGTGTATATTAAACTTAATAGTATCTTGGTGCAGTTTGGCTCTTAGTTTTTGTTCTTTTCTGAACAAAAAGAGTAGCTTCCCAGTGGATTCTTGATTGTTGCTATGAAAAGAAGCAAAGGAGCTATTCAGCCAGTCATTCACCTTAGATATTCCTGAAGAAAAAACAATAAACCAAAAGCAACGAAGCAAAACAAATCCCTCAGAATTATGCTCAACGTGGGAAAGTTTATGAAGGAATGCAGACATGCATTGTGCTGTTTGTTCTTCTGGCCTTTGACAGTGTGGCAGGCTTGAAGGACAGAAGGACCCAAGATGTGTGACAAGCATTCATTTCTCTAAACCAGTGGACTCTGTACTATCTCAGAGGGTTGTTCTTCATAGCTACTTCTTAGCTGTTGTCTTCCTATGGCAAATAAAACTTCTCTGCATGTGCACCAGCATCCAAAGGAGCTTCTAGTTATTTTCTAAGGAAGCCTCATTTAATGTAGGTACAAGGAACTCAGAGGCCCTGACCACAGAATTTTCTGTACTACCCTTCCTAAAATTGGTGACTTCTTAAACTGCTGGGCTTCACTTCCCAGTTGCTAATGTGGCAAGCTGACTAAGAATTGTGAAGGATGAACATCAACCTATTTGGAATACGGTGCATTTGATACATGTGGATTTGTTAAAGGCCAACAAATATAGGTTTTGATGTAAATAAACAGTACCAGGCTGGAGGGAAATATTCTACAAAATACTGGTGAGCAGGTCACTGGAGAAAATGGTTCTAGCAGCCCCCTAATTTGTAAAAATGTGTTGGAATAGGATGCACTCCATATAATCTCCCTTACCGTATCTCCATATCGAAAGTGCCTTTCAAAATGTTATTCTGAAGCTTTTAAACTCCTTTGAAAGGAGCATTTACAAAACCCATACTATCTGATAAAACATAATCTGAGACTAGCAGGTTGTAGGCTATGAATTTATTCTGGGATGTGATAAATCATTGGAAAATGAAGCAAAGCCAAGATCTAATCTTATAGACAGTTCACATGTAGCTTTTCCCCAAGAAGTTTAAACAAAATGGCTAAATAAAATAAGGTGACAAAGTGTACAAAGTTCATGTACTCATAGAAGATGAACGCATAATCTCTGATTTACATTGTAATTTGTGTATAAATTTAAATTTACACACTTTACTATTGATAATCTATAAATTAAAATTGTTTGGTGGAACATAACCATTAAGAAACTGGATTCTTTTTTGAGGGGGAATGGAAACTAAAGAAAACATGTTATGAAATCTGCCTTAGTACAAATAACAAAACAAAATGCCAGGGTGAATGTTTTAGTAATGGCAAATCAATGGTAAAACTGCTTGTTTTTTGTTTATTTTATTTTATTTTATTTTATTTTATTTTATGTTATTTTATTTTATTTTATTTTATTTTATTTTATTTTATTTTATTTTATTTCAATTAACAGACAGAATCCCAGGGTCAATATTCTGCCTAAAAAGACATTGGTGATCCTTTAGCTTATTTGATAACACTCAACAAGGGCTCCATGAACATTTTTGAAATATACTGAAATCACAAGAAGGAAAACAATATGTTGCAAGAAAATTATCATATTATAGTACTGTAAAATAGTGCAGTTCTGACATAACTTTCCTAAAAATAATAGCACTTGAGGATAAGTGATAACCTGAAGAGCTGTCTCAGACTGGTATATATATTTTTGACATGAATTCACATGGGTATCAAATGATGAAAAAGGAGAGCATGAATGTCTAATATAAGTACAAATAAATAAGAAGATACATGGCCAAATGTCTTAAAAGTAGAAACTTGTGAAATTTAGTGATAAATAATGTTATTTCTGTGTTAGTCTACCACTTTCTTTCATTTCTCCTGCTGTTTAATTTTTCTCAGTCATGTTCTGCTGGTGTGTGGGAACAAAGGCTGATATCCACATGTGGTAAGGCAGCCTTCCCTGCCTGATGTGTTGGCAATGACAAAGGCCCACACTGGCTGGGAATTCTGGAAGTTTCTGTCCTGACTAAGCAAGAACCATGCCAAGATGAGGAAGAAGTTTCTAGTGTTTTATTACTGCTATTGTAGACAGAAAATCCTACCAAACTGAAGAAGCGTGGGAAAACCCAGACAGATAAACCCCAAAAGTCAAGGCGGGTCTGTTCTGGGTTTCTCTGAATGACAGCTCAAAGTCTCTAAACTACACATGTGTTTTGCCCCCTGGATAGTGGCCCCCTCTTGCTCACCATCAGTACTCATGACAGTTTTACTCCAAGTGTGTCTAGAAAGCAGGTCAGGCAAGGCTGTATCAAGGCCTTGGTGTATTTATTTGATTCCTGAATTTGAGGATAGACTTTTGGAGGCATTGAGCCACCTGAAAATGTTTACCTCCAAATGTCTCTCTAAACCAGGGCTTCTCAACCAGGGTTCTGTGGAACCCTCGGGTTCCACAAGAGGTCACTAGGGGTTCCCTGGGAGATAGCAATTTACTTAAAAAAATTATTTCAAATTCAGGCAACTTCACATTAAAGAGGTAAGCTTCATTCTTTATTTTTAGTTTAAGAACACAGTGCATATATACAGGCCTACCCATAAAATGAATATAATAATTTTGTCACTTCTGGCCTATATTTGAGGCTGAATGTTCAGGGGTTCCCCAAGGCCTGAAAAATATTTCAAGGGTTCCTCCAGGGTCAAAAGGTTGAGAAAGGCTGCTCTACACCCAAATGCCTTTGCTTTCCATGATGTCCTGATTTTTGTTTCTTAAAGTTGCATCACCTTCCTATTAACTTGGTGGACTTTTATCGAAAGCATCTGCCACATTACCTGAAATAAATTGATTGCTATGTCGACTAGGTATTCCCAACAACTTATCCTAAGCATATAAATCAAAGGAGTGCATTCCTTATTGGTACAATAAAACTGGCAGCTACTTTGACTCATTGCGGGTTTGTTTGTTTGTTTGTTTTTTAATGGCATCAGAACATTGAGTGTTTTAATGACTCTCATGGCTGTTGCTGTGATTAAAATGCAGACATGACTGCACAACCATCTCTTCTTCTTTCAGATAGGATGCAATGAATGCCCTCTCCCTTAAATCAACCTCTTTGCAGTGAGGAAATTGCCTGATTTATCTTTTCTAACACCCTGACTTTTATAACAACAATAATGTGTAGTGCCGTAAGTTCGTCAGAGCTGTCGAGAGCATGTAAAATTACCTAATTTTATTTACTATTTACTACTATCACTGCCAGGGAGAACAAGAAATGCTTGGATGCACATACTGCAACAAAGAGATCAGGGAGGACAGTGGAAATGGGACAAGCTGTGCTTCCTTCCACACAAATATTTTAATGTATTTATTAATTTGTTACCTGCCCTTCACTGTAACCATAATAATCGAAACCTAGAATTACAGCTTCCACAATTACTTCTTCAGCCCTCTGCTTACATCTCCGGTTACTGGTTATTGAACCTGAGGTGGTACTTGTTGGGCCCCATTGGGTTTCAGAGGGAGATTGGTTTGTTTTTTTTTTACCCTGAGGTTTTGATAGATGGTTCAACTGAGACCCTGGTCACCACCTGGAATGAGGTGATGTCATGAGTAAGGATGGCGAGCAGGGGGCTCTCACCCAGACTGTCAAGCGCATGCGTAGCACTGAGGAACTGTTCAGCCATTCAAAGAGACACAGATCGGGACCGCCTTAACCTTTGGGGTTTATATGGCTGGGTTTTCCCACGCTTTCTCAGTTTGTTAGGATTCTTGTTAAGTACTACTAATAAATATTAGAGACCAAGTCCTCGCCTCAGTGTGTTTCCTGGTAATCAGGACAGGTGGTGGTAGTAGACTTAGATCAGATTGCACCTGTGGTCTCTCTCTGGGCACAGATCCTGGTATGCCCCCTGGTTTTCAGAGGGCCTTAGGGGGATGAAGTGACAGAAGAGATACCTAGAGCACTGCTGCAGAAAACTAGGAGCAAATCTGACTAGACACAGGTGAGAGCCTTTGTGTCCTACCTTGTGGCAATAAAGGTGGCGAAAAAAGCATATTTCTCTATCTTTATTGTATCCCCCAAGTGTGGCCAGTGCAATCTGGTCCCTTCTGGGCCAGGAAAGATCGGTGGAGCATCTGCAGGGTCACTGTGAGGGCTATTTTCCACACCTGGTGGATAAAATTGCTTGGATTCACTCTGAATTGGACTTTAGCTAGGAGGGTCCTATGGAGGTGACTGAGGCACAGTCTTGTGATGTTATCTGGGAGAAGTGCAAGCCTGTTAGTCCTGAGGGAGTGGACAGGATCCTTGCAGCTGTGGGTGCAGCCACCTGTGTATTAAATCCATGTCCCTCCTGGTAGGTCAGGGAGGTAGTATGTGGGTGGATCCATGCAGTGGTAAATATCTTTCTCAGAGAGGGGATGGTTCCCCTCCCTCAAGAGGCCATCCTTGGATACAGCCAATCTGGACAATTTTCATCCAGTCTCCAACCTTCCTTTTTAGGGAAGGTTGTTGAGAAGGTGATTGGCCTCCAGCTTCAAAGGGCCCTGGAGGAAGTGGATTATCTGGAACCCTTCCAGTCAGGATTCAAACCAGGGTATAGTATGGATCACACTTGTTGATGATTTGTGGCAAACTCGGGATGTGTGGTATGTCCATCCTGGCTCTCCTTGATCTCTTGGCGGCCTTCGATACCATTGACCATGGTATCCTTCTGGACTAATAAGGATTTTGGAGTGGAAGGCAATGTCATTTGGTTCCAGTCAGTGTTGGTGGGAGGGGAGTGGTTGAGCCCTAGGCCCCTGCTTTGAGTGGTGCCTTGGGACTCTACCCTCTCTCCTTTCTTTTCAATATCTACATGAAGCCACTGGGGAGGTCATCTGTCACTTTGTGGTGAGATACCATCAATATGTGGATGATAACCAGTTATACATCTCTGTCCCAGCCATCCAAATGAAACTGTTGAGGTTCTTTCCCAGTGCCTGGAGGGTGTAAGAGTCTGGATGGGGATGAAGAGGTTGTGGCTCAACTCTGCCAAGACTGAGTGGCTATGGATTTTGGGTTCCCCAGATCTGAGGAGTTTCATCTTTGGTTCTGGATAGAGTGTTCAGACTTGGTGTACAATGTGGAGATTCTCCTAAATTCACAGCTCCAGCTTGAAAAAAATGGGGCAGTTGTGGCCAGGGGAACCTTTGCACAACTACACCTTGTGCCCATTCAGGGAAGCCCTGTTCAGGGAAGCCCTTTCATGGCCACTCACACTTCCTGATTGGACTATTGCAATGCATTCTATATGGGGCTGCCCTTGAAGATCATCTGGAACCTTCAGTTGATCCAAAATGCAGTGGCATGGATAGTTATAAGCACATCTCATTATGCCATGTAACACTGCTACTCTGTGAGCTGCACTGACTTTCAATATGCTTCCACGTGTGATTCAGGCTGCTGGTTATCACCTTTAAAGCACTACATGACATAGGACTGGGTTACTTGAGGGACTGCCTTCTCCCAAGAACCTCTGCCACCCCACCCCAGCTGCCCATCCCACATGCTCCCACAGCAAGGGCATGCTCCAGGTTCCCCACCCCCCACCCCCTGGATATATGACAATTCCCAACTCTGCTCACCTTTAGGAAACTCTTAAGACCTGGCTCTTCCCCCAAGCATTAGGGGCCAGCTGAGTGAGAGTCCCCTTTGGTTGTTCTGTTACATTGCTTGGTTGCCATTTTATATTTATATATTGTATATGTTTAATGTTATATAGTTTAGGGGGTATTTTTTGGTTTATTGTTTGTTTTTTATGATGTATGCCATTCAGAGTCATGCTATTTGAATTGGGTGGCCTTATAAATCTTTATAAAATAAAATACTTAAGGGAACATGCATTTCCAACTCACCTCATTCTAAAGGGCTAGAGAGTTTCACAAGACAAAAAATTAAAGAAAAATACAGCAATACCACCACTGGGGGGATTTAACTTTTTGCCTACAGTACATAAACAGAAAGAAGGTCCTATATTTAGATGAAATACACATTAACCCCCACCTGTTGATTAATTCCAGCATCTCTGATCTCTAACAAAAACTGTTTTTGTTCAATTGTTTTTGAGCAAAAAAACTCAGACAATCATGCCTTTTCTTCCTGCACAGCTGAAAATAAAGCAAAGCTATGTCCCAGTTCTGAGAATGAAAATCCTTGATGCTTGGCCGGTGCATGTATATCATACCATATTTGCATGTATAAGCTATGAAAGCAGCAGCTCTGCAAATTATATATATAGGTATGTACAAACACCAACAGTGTTTGCAGTTTCACCTGTTCTGTTGGTGCATTTCAGAGGGTAGTGGGAACTGCCCTTGGTTCACTGGAAGTAGAGCCTTAATAAAGTGATTTGTATTATCTATCTGTATCAGCGTGCACTACTGGGAATACTTGAGACTGACAAACATTGTATATAAAGCATTCCACTTGCTCCCTGAAATGGGGATGTCCAGCAAAAGATCACAGTGGATGGACAGATAGTAAGAATGGTTCTGTTCAAAATGTGGAATATTTTAGTCCCTTTTGGCAGGAGAATGTTGCATTCCTAATGTTTATATTGGAGACATTTTTTCTTCTCTTATCTTGCATGTGATCCTGGCTAATGGAGGGAAGCAGCTAGCCATTTTGAGGGCTCATCCTTTTGTTGCACTAATCATGGCATGACGATGCCTTGCTAACCATATTTAGAGGACATATCCTCATGATGTTGAAACAAACAGGTCTTCTACTTTTCAGAAAAACACTAGACATAGACTTGATTTTCATAGCAAGACATCAATAACATGGAGACCCTCTCCCCCATCCATCTACCTGATAACCTGAAAGGTAGCTAAAGGCTCTATCTTGGACACCTGTATATAGCTGCCTAAGTTTGCTCTAGTTCATGTTACAAACAGTGATTGACTGTTGTTTTTTTCACTGGATGCTTGGTGGGATTTTAAATGCAGCCAAGGAAATCCTTTAAAGACGGCCTTTAAATTATCCTATGTTAAAAATGGTAAGGACACTACCAGTTCCCGGGCTTGTCAGTGAGGCAGAATAAAACTCAGCCATGGGGGCAATGCAAATTATGCTGGCATACTTTTTTTTTTTTCCCCCCGGCAGACTCAGGAACTGGATAAATGCAGATTAATATGCCACAGGGAAGAACCCTGAAAGAGCTTTTCCCCCAGCAACTCCTGAAGTTCCCTTGGCATCACTCCCACTGACATTGTTAACAGCAAGGAGATAAGCAGTCACCTTTTGGAGCTGCGTAAGAATTGGGGGGTGGTCTGTTCTGACTGGCTGCAGATTATTTTTGCCTAATCCTTACTGATTCAACTCATTTAGTCATTGATTTGGAAGTAACTAAGGGACTTTATGGGTGTGTATGAATGCTTAACCCAGTTTAACTTTCATTCCTAATCATCTTGGGAGGGGCAGGTAGTTGGGGATAGGCCTCTCACACTCTCAAACCTTTAGCTCATCAAAAACTGACCAACTTTTTTGGGGTGTATACGTGTTGAATGAAGCAATCAGAGACTCTTCATCTCATCATTTTGGTGGGAAGAGATATTATAGCTTTGAGACCCAAGAACCTCAAAGCAGAGGTGCTTTGAGAACCTCGGGAGATGGCAAAAATTGGCCTTCATTGGTCAGAAACCAGGTGCCTGCACATAACCACTTTGGTTTTGCTGTTGCTTTTTGCAGTTTGTAGTTTGCTGAGTTTGAGAAAAAGCTGTGACCCCTTTTGTCTACAACATTGCATCTTACCTCCCTTCCAGTAAGAGGGCAAGGGCAATTTAACTTCAATTATAGACTATTTTTATTGTCAGTATTACCCATATCCTTGAACACTTTATATAGAATTTATTTCTAATTACACTTAACAAAAGATTTTATTTTTAAAAATTCATCCCACTATTTACAAATTGTCATTCAGTTATTTCTATTTTCATTAACAACTGCAAAACTCAGCTTACCAGTTCTGAGGTTGCATTGATCCTTTAATCCCATTGTATGTATTTGTAGATTTCTTTTGTTGCTGGATTTAGCCTAATAAAGTAAAATGAATAAGCATCTGTAAAATCCAGCTAAATCCACGTGGAAGAACTTATACAACAATGGGTTACTTGCCTTGACATTAAGGAACTTTAAAGTACACTTGAAAATGATTAGAATGTAATATGGAAGAGGCACATTTGGACTTTAGCAGCTGTTGGTCTCTTTTCCTTTTGATGATAGTCAGTTTATTACAGTTGTAGACTAGTACAAGAAATGTATCCATCTGTGCCTTCTGATGTTATTAAAACAAACAGCACCTATGTGTGTGAGCTTTTATTAGCACTGTGCTGTACTTTGTAGAGGTAATCTTGGCAATACGTTGTTTGTTCATTTATGAGGTAATGAATTTGATCACTTTTCCTCAGAAACACTCTCACCCCTAAAATGCTAAGATAGCATCATTTTAAGCTTCAGGAAGAAAAGCCTTTATAACATGGCAGGTATAGAAGGAGATGAAGGGATAGTACAGGGCATTGCTTATGAGGAATCTTCCTTCTCTTACTCCCCCTGCTTCCAAATGTCATCCGACTCCCAAAGGTAGGACCATGGGCAATACCCTTCTAAGGCAAAGAAAAGGGCTTATACAGACCATTCATCTTGCTCTCTTCCCTAAAAACGGCAATGTTCAAGCAGAGGCATCCCCTGCTGGAAGGGGGAACAAGGGATTAAAGCAGTCCAGGGCTGTTGCAGTTCAGTGTGTCCCCCTTGGTATGACTTTACATACAGTGTGTGGATGCATAGGGTACATCTACCTCTGGGTAGATGCCATGTGAGATGGGTGGCCATGTAAATCATATAAGTAAGTAAACAAATAATTGGGGACCAACAGATTGGTGGGAGATATGCCACCATGGAACAGTCATGGCAGCTGGAGGGAGGAAGGGAGCTAGGGAATGTGCTGGAAAGATGAAAGGGTGGGTAGGAAGGAAGAAAGGAGGGGAGTAAGAGGGCAGTACCCACCAGCTCTGCCCTACTCAACCCATGCATAAACTGGAACAACCAAAGGATTTTGGCTCTGCCAAACTGCGGTTGACCTGAAATGATTTGATAAAGCATCCAAAAAGTGATGGTTTTGTCCTGGATTCAGAATAAAACATTTCCACCCATTTTGGGCATACTCCTATTGTTTTCCCAATGATGATTGTTTTTTCCTTCATTGTGGTGTCTTTGTGTCTTTTTCTGAGAAGTGTGTGTGGTTGGCATTTGGAGGTTCATATTTGCTTTGGGGTGCATACATTTAAAATACTGTTTAGTTAAAAGATGACACCTGCATACTCTGTGTGCATAATAACAACCCTTGCAAAGTAAGCCACTTTGCTTAAAAATAATAGGTACGCGATTCACAGATATCTCTCTGGTTCAATGAATGGTCCATAATTAGAAGAAGCTATTTAAAAGGGAAAAAAAAGAACCCAGAAAAATATATATATTGGTTAATAGATTACAGAAGGAAACAAGTTTTTTTTTTATGGGTGAGGATTATATTTCTTCATTAAAGTTTTACCGATTCTCCATAAATCATATTTTATGTAATGGAGAAGAGCTAATTTTTGCTTTATCTCCCTGTGGAGTTGCTCCTGTAAGTTAGGGCTTGTTTCACAAAATAATAAACACAATTCTTGTATCTACCGAGTGGGTGGTAGTTTCTCATTTACCTGCTGACGTATTAAAGAAACAGTGCAGCAGATGGGAGTTTTAATCTACTAATTATAATGAATGATGTGATGAGATCTCTGCTGAAATGCACAAACAAATGATATTTCCCATACCACCTTAAGATATTTTCTGACAGATGAGCTGTAATGAAGAGTTTATTAACAAACAGATCTTACTTTATCTTTGTCTCTTGGATAATACATGCAAACTGTTCAAGCATTCAGGAAGACTAGAAATAGAAGTGTGCAGAAGGAAGGAGGATGGCTGGATTACTCTTCTTAGGTTCATTTCTGACTTTGGGGTGTTTCCTAGAGTCACTGGACAGTCTTTATATAAGTTTTGTTTTGATGACCATGGATCCTGAAAATGCAGGGACCTGTATCATCTGAAAATAATTTGTGCACGTACAAATTATCTGTAGAGTTTGCATACAGAGACTTGGATAAATGCCTTTTCATTGTGCCCCTCTTCTCTAAATACCTCACCTTCAGACTGGCCCCTTCCCTCTTGGCCCTCAGAAAGTCCATTAAAACATAGCTTATCCATCAGTCCACAAGGGCTAGAATGTTACTATGACTCTCTCTGACAAGGAATGATGATTAATTGTTGGTCCATTGAATGTGGCATTCCTGGTTTGCATACATGTGTGTGTATATATGTATATTGTTTTCTTATTGATTTGGCTGATGTTAGTATTCATATAGTGTGGGAGATGTGTGCTTGACTCAGCGAATGGGAAGGGAAGGCTGAGACATTACAAAAATGATATGAGTCCTGAGAAAGCAGAAAGTGAGAGAAAGAAACTCAAAGCAATTCAGCCTTGATCAGATTAGGTATAAGTTGAAGTAGAGAGAGGCTGTGTCTGGCTTTCAAGATTTGTTACAATACATCAAAGTACATTCCATGACTCCTAGCAACTCCTGTTTCCTGACCATGCCTACCTCATGGGCTAATGTATTGTTATGTTTAATTTGAATTTACAAAGATAGGGAATGTGCACTGCTCAGAGTCAGTTTTGAGTGGCTTATATGTCAGAATAAAAGGATTGCCAGCACTCCTTTTTTTAAATCTTCACCTTTTGGGGGTGATTATTAAGGAATAGGGTATCCTGTGGAAAAGCCACACAACAGACAATTGCTTCAAGTACAGAAGCTTTTGGGTGAGGTCCACTTAGAGATATGGGGTAGCTAAGACCCATTCAAGAGAAGTCATGAGACTAAATTCATGGAAGAGCTGAAGTAGTTTTTACTTCTTATTAAATTAAAACTTGACAATAAGATTCATGGGCATTCCAAGAATGGAAAATAATGAGATAATGCATAGTATAGCTAGTAGCAAGCCTTGATACCACACACCAGTTTATAGATTCTAAGTCTTAAATTCTAAGTTAATTCCACATCAATAAAAGAATAATGATATCCACATTATAGCACAGCCAGGAGGAGCAGTGTCTTTACACACTCTCCTTCCTGTGAGCCCCCTTCCCTTCCTCTATGGACACAGGTGATCTTGCTAATTACGTTTACATGGGATCCTCTCTTGATACTGCTGATCTTGCTATTAAAAAAAAAAAAAACTAGGTAGAGAAATCATACTTCCCTATTGCAAAATTTCCTTTCAAGCTGAAAACATTGTTTTCCCATTAAGCTGAATGAGAATGATAAAAAAGAAGAACATTTAATTTCAATGTGCTACCTCTTGGATCATAGGCAGACCCCTTAGTTTAGTCTCTGAAAACTCCTCTCCCCATCTTGTACCCCAAATTTAAGAATGAATTCAGTGTGTCAATTGTGTATGTGTATGAGAGAGAGAAAATAAGCCCAGTAGTAATAGCAGTATGAATGTTAAATTTCTGCTATATTTAATGCACCTTTTCTACGTAACCCCTTTTACTCGTAACTTTTACCAGGTCACCTTCATACCCCTAATAAACTTCAGAAATTGGTGGTGGGGTGTTTGTTTTTGTTTTTAAGTATCTCCCAGTTCACAAAGGTAGCCTGCCTCTGACTTTTTCATTTCAGTCCTTTTCAGCAGTAACTCAGTCCGTGATTATTTAGGCAAATGCTTATACATTCTTCAAACGTGGGAAAAGGGTTTTCTTCTTTTGCAGCTCTTGCATTATCGTTCAGTTGCATTCCAGAAGGTAAGTGTTAATTCAGATATTAAAGAAATGAATGATGAGGGACAGTTAGGATGGGACAATTTGCTTCTCTTGGCCACCCATTTCACCTGGCCAGATGTTTCCATCCATTGGCATCACAGAGTCTGTGGATCACAAGCTCCCTGTCCAGTTTAGAACTCTGTGCAGATTTCTTAACTGCAGTGAGAGTGCACGGGTACCGAAGATTCCCAGGCCTCCAATTTAGCAGTGGGGATACAGGAGAAGGACAGGTTAAGTTCACTTTTCCCCACATACCTGTCATAAGCACTGATGGTGAGCAGGAGGGCGCCCCTATCCAGGGGGGAAAACACATGCGTAGTAGAGAGACTTTGAGCTGTCATTCAGAGAAACCCAGAACAGATCCGCCTTGACTTTTGGGGTTTATCTGTCTGGGTTTTCCCACGCTTCTTCAGTTTGGTAGGATTTTCTGTCTGCTGTAGCAGTAATAAAACACTAGAGACCTATTCCTCGTCTCGGTGTGATTCCTGCCTGTCAGGACAATATCCATCATATCATTCTAGTTTCGTGAGAGCTTTCACCACCTGAATAGAAAATTAGCATTGGCATGTTACACTTATTCTCATATTCCAAACCCTTTTAAGCAACCCAAACTTTGTCCTTATCCTAGGATAGTGTTCCAACTTATATGAGATATCATACTTGGATATTTTTAGATTAAATCAATTGATGGAACAATTAAAATAATTAAAATGGCACCCAGGAAGTGGAAAATAGTAAACATTATCCCTAAAGGGACCTATAACAAATAGGACCTATAACTAAATAGTGTACTATACTGTTAATCTCTTGATGCGTTATGATTTTTTTAAACTCTCAGAATGCATTTTTTGTACTTCTTTGCACTGAAATATTTTTACATAATAATTTACTTACTATGCAAATATTCTTCAGGGGCATTTTGCTATAATCCCCTGTATAACTTTTATCTGTAAAATTGATAACTTTATTACTCACTTCTAACTACAAGTCATTTACGAAGATGTTAAAAGCAACAATCAACATATTCAGATCATTTGGAGGTATAACAGAGGGCAGGAAGAAGTCTTAGGAACTTTTGGATCCAGATGATGATGATGATGATGATGATGATGATGATGATTTATTAGGTTTATTAGAGCCACACCACTCCAAAAGACTCTGATGGAAATAATGGAGGTGTAACCTAGATTTGTAAACATGGTGCCAGAAAAACTAAAGTGCAGAATGATCTAGGGTTAGTGAAGGATGCTAAGAACAATACAAAGGGTCATTTACCTTTCTACTCAAAATAGAAAGATCAGTGAAAATGGCAAAAGGATAACAGATGACAGAGAAAAGGCACAGCTACTCAACTCAATCTTCTCTGAAAAAAGGACATTTATTTCATCTGGTAATTGTAAAGAATTGATTGAAGGAGCACGGTTCCAGTTCATGCTTGATAGAAATATAGTATGGGAAAATTTACATATATATTTACTTTGAATGAGTCAAAATATCCATGGACAGTTTGACTGCATTGCATGGTACTAAACAAACTTGTTGATGACATGTGCCTGAAGCTCTACCATTATCTTTGATAAATCCTGAAGAATGGGTTCATACTATATGACCAGAAAAGGACGAACAGTTTCCCTATCTTTAAGGAGGGAGGAAAAGAAGGACCCAAGATACACTTCTAGTTAAGAACAAACTACTTTACTCTGTTATTTGGCACTCAGAACCAAAACTTTCAGAACAGTTCTACTTTACTCCTTTTATTAAAAGAGTTAACTGTAGAGATCACAACCTGATTTATGCAGATGCAATAATAGCTTCATACAACAGAAACTATTGGACCCTAATTCTTTCCTTGAAAGCTCCACTTTGTTTCCTAAGAAGAAGATCCCAAGAAGATCATCCTGTGATCCAATCATTGTATTTCCCCCATTTATCTTTACTTCCTATTTCCTGCAATCTGCTAATTACAAACTCTGGGCATCCAAATTTTTCAGACTGAAGTTGTTGTTACTCATGGCAAATCTCTATCAGTTTGTACCAGCCTTATTCCTTTCCTCAACTTTACTGCAGCTGCCTTGGGTTACATACAGACCAGTCAGGGTAACATCAAAGCTTGGGAAGGTTTTAAAAGAGAGTTCTTTTAATGGGAATCAGAGTAGAAATGTTTTAAACAACCAACCATAGTAGATCTAAAAGCACTTTGAAAACAGTTCCCTGATCAAAGTGAACACGTATTTATGAAGAACAAGTCTTGAGAGAAGAATCTTTTTTTCACTTTTTAAATTTTGTAGATTAACCAGCTGTGGACATAATATAGCTTCACTTCAGCAACATATCTTACAAAATACCCTGTGATATTCTGATTAGCAAGATACTGAGGGACATTGGGGAACTACTGCTGAATTCTAGTTTCTGTGAGGGCATATGTGTGCCCACTAAGAACATACGCATATATAACAACAATAAGCTGTGGTTTACAGCAAAGCTTAAGCAGCTGCGCCGTGACAAGGAGGAGGCCTATAGGAATGGGGATAGGATTATGTATAATCGGGCCAGAAATGTACTTACGAGAGAGATTAAGGCAGCAAAGAGGAATTATTCAGAAAAGCTGAAAAATCAGTTTTCAGCAAATGATCCTGCAACTGTATGGAAAACCCTGAAGAATATCATTGGCTTTAACAATCCATCTTTCCTGAATGATGAAAGTTGTCAATTGGCAGATGACCTTACTATGTTTTATTGCAGGTTTGAGAAGGAACAACTGTTATCTGCTGCTACCAACTGTATTTCAGATACACTGTTAGCACCAAACTCCTCTATACCCATTCCCAATTCCTGAGGCTCCTCACCTCTGGTGACCTTGGAAAAAGAAGTGCAAGATTTATTTCAAAAACAAAAGATCAGAAAAGCTCCACGCCCAGATGGTGTGACTCCCTCCTGTCTAAGAGCTTGTGCGGAACAACTGGCCCCTATTTTTACACATATTTTTAATAAATTGTTGGAGATGTGTTATGTTCCTTCTTGTTTTAAAAGCTCTACAATTATTCCAGTTCTTAAGAAATCTTCCATCAGCGAGTTGAATGACTATAGACCTGTTGCATTGACGTCTGTAGTTATGAAGACCTTTGAGAGGTTAGTGCTGGCTCATCTGAAAGCTATCACACATCCTCTGCTAGATCCATTGCAGTTTGCTTATAGAGGAAACAGGCCAGCAGATGATGCTGTCAACATGGCTCTACATTATATTTTGCAACATCTTGAATCTCCAGAGAGATGTGCAAATCCTTTTTGTGGACTTTAGTGTTCAATACTATTATTCCAGGAATTCTTTATAACAAATTGGTCCAGCTTACTGTGCC
Source organism: Candoia aspera (assembly GCF_035149785.1). Classification (NCBI taxonomy): domain Eukaryota; kingdom Metazoa; phylum Chordata; class Lepidosauria; order Squamata; family Candoiidae; genus Candoia; species Candoia aspera. The sequence goes on from NC_086154.1 coordinate 228,394,947, forward strand.
TGACTTACCTGTAGGTGGATAATCAGTTTTCTAACAGATAGGAAACAGCATGTGAGGTTAGGCAAAACTATATCCAGTATTCAGTCAGTTAGCACAGGTGCCCCTCAGGGATGTGTGTTCTCCCAGTTGCTTTTCTCCCTTCATACCAATGACTGTATTTCAAAAGATTCTTCTGTTGAAGTTCTGAAATTTGCAGATGATACAACTGTTATTGGTCTCATTCGGAATGGTGATGAGTCAGCATATAGACGGGAGGTACAACAACTGGCCCTGTGGTGTAGTTATAACAACTTGAAACTGAATACGCTCAAAACTGTAGAGATGGTTGTGGATTTTAGAAAGAATCCTTCTAACTCCCCACTTCTTACCATATTCGATAGCCCAGTATTAGTAGTAGAGTCCTTTAAGTTTTTGGGCTCCATAATTTCTCAAGACCTGAAATGGATGCTTAACATCAGAACTATCATCAAAAAGGGACAACAAAGGATGTTCTTCCTGCGTCACCTTAGGAAGTTTAATTTATTTCAGGAGCTTTTGGTACAGTTTTACAGAGGAATTATTGAATCTGTTATTTGTTCTTCTATAACTGTCTGGTTTGGTTCTGCAACCAAGCAGGACAAATATAGACTTCAATGGATAGTTAAGTCTGCAGAAAGAATTATTGCAATCCGCCTGCCTTCTATAGAAGACCTGTATATTGCAAGGGTCAAAAGGAGGGCAGAGAAGATATCTGCAGACCCTTCGCATCCTGGACATAAACTGTTTCAACTTCTACCATCAGGACGGCACTACAGAGTACCATATGTCAAAACATCTAGACATCGAAACAGTTTTTTTCCCTTGTGCCATTGCTCTGTTGAACTCCTAATTAATGTAGCATGATATAATGATTGACAATGTATGGTAAGACATGACTGCTAAGATGTGACCGGTAATGCTCTGTTAAATGTGAACGTATGTTAGACAACAGATGCAGTATACTGTCCCTTAATTCTCCTTTTAAATATGAGTGTGTGTTAGTTAATAGCTGTAGTATTATTTCCTCCAATTTTTTTCTTTCTTGATTGTATAGTTTTAGTAAATAACAATATTACTTTACTATTGTTTATTTTTGATGTTATGTAAATATATTGAGAGCTCTTCCACCGAAGTCAAATTCCTTGTATGTCCAATCATACTTGGCCAATAAAGTATTCTATCTATCTATCTACAAAAGACCCTGTGATATTCTGATTAGCAAGAGATTGAGGGACATTGGGGAACTACTGCTGAAGTCTAGTCAGTGAGCCTGACAGTTGGGATGGGAAGGGTGGGAGAAAAGAAGCTCCATATTCCTATCGCATCCCATCCCATCCCATCCCTCTTTGAGTCCTTCTGAGGTTGGAGTTGCTTCATCTCACAAAAAGATCTTATTTTGAATGTGCCTATCTAAGGTCAAATCCTCACATCCAACCTTGGCAAAGAGAATTCAGCCAGTCTTATGTTCCTTGGGGTCATAGGTTCCTGGGTCATAGGATTAAAGTGTGATATAAGAAATCTAGAAAAATAATTTTCCTAGAAGTTCTAATGAATCCTCAGAACAAATACCTAGTTGAAAATCAATTCCTAGGCGACTGTTGTGGCAATCTTTTTATTTATGTCACTTTGTAGGTTCATAGCTTTTGCTGCAGAGGAATAAACACTTATGATTTTAAAAATGGGAGAGGGTAGAATTTTAATGGTAATTTTTACAGGAAATTAGGAACCAGTCAAGCTTTCATTCATGACCTCTCTAATTTTGTCATGTGATTGTCATTCTAGGTTTTGAAACTCTTTTGAGTTGTGTAGATCGTTCTTTAATAACAGTGTGTGCAGTGTTGCTTTAAATTGCCTCTTACACAGCATCCCAAGAACTAAAATAAAGAACCAAGAAAAATAAGTGCTTTTTACTAGGTGCTTGCAAGGTATACATCTCCCTGTAGGATATATGTAACAGATAGCTTATTAAATCACATCATAAATGACCCATGTAGTCTAGTTTATTTTTCAATAGCTAGGCAAGGAGGCATGAGGCCAGATAAAACAAATAGAAACAAGGCAATAATTGTTCCTCCAGTTCAGTTCATATTACAGTAGCAAAAATAAGGTTGTAATGAAGGAACAATATGATTAAAGATCACACTTTCATTAACAGGAGGTAGGTAGGTAGGTAGGTAGGTAGGTAGGTAGGTAGATAGATATACTGTGAGTGTGTGTAGTGTGTGAGAGAGAGTGAGTGCACATATTGTTTACATTTGAATAATTTCTGTGTTTATAGAAGCAATTTTCTTTGCAGTGTATTTTTTTTAATTGAGCTTTTAGGAATGCACAATGCTGTCTACACTGAGTCAAATCATTGGGTATCTAGCCTACAGTTATCATCATTGGGAGTAGCTATGTAGGATTTCAGGCTTGAATTTTTCCAGCAATACCTGGAGATTCCAAGGACTAACTCTGGGCTGTCTGTAGGCAAAACATGTCCTTTCACATAGAGAGTTGCTTTTCAGGGTTATGGCCCTTCTCATGTACTGAAAATACTAATCTTAAACCTATAATATTGCAACCATCTATCAGAGTCTGCTAACATAGTAATCAGTGAGGACTAGAAATGAAATTCTAAATTACTACGAAGAGCCTGCAGTATCTCTTGATATAGAAGAAACCAATCTTTAAAAAACATGTTTATAGGAATTGCTCGGAATAGATGTAGCATCTGGGCATAGCGTAGAGCAGAAGCAAACATCAAGCACACAGCTCTCCTGACATTCTTCCTCTTTATATCTCCTTGGCAGGCAATGGGTTCAAAAGGGACTTAGTATGTTTCTATGGAAAAGAAAGCCAGTTTTGTTGGTCTATGCCTTGTATATATTCTTTATTCCTGCAACATTTTTCTCTAATACTTCACTTCAGGAGAGGAACAAAAGATTGGCCAGAACCTTGAGCCAAAGTTCAGCAGGTAGTGAGGAATCTTGCTGTATGGCCAAACCTCTCAGAAGCTCTTACCAAGACTGTCAAATTAAGTTAAATATTTCACTTGACAAGAAAATATTCACAGGATCCAAATCCTGCAAGATTGTAGGGATAAAGTGTGTACGAATGTGTGTGTGTGTGCATTTGTGTATATGCATGTATATATATTGTACACATACATACATACATATACTGTATTGTGTGTACACATACATACATATATATATATATGTACATATATAATTTCTAACTGAAGTTTTCTTGGGAAATGACAACATTGCTAAAATTGTCCAAAGTTTCTAAAACTATTTTTAAAAAGCAAACCCAAGCAAATGGCAAAATAAACAGCAATTAATAAATCAATGGATTAGGAAAAATATACAACCCATTATAATGGTTGGACCAATCCACGGAAGTCCTGGGGATCAATGGCTATCAGCCTTGGTGGCAGTGTGACTGCCTGAGAAGGCCATCTGTTGGGAGACTAGTGGGCTTCCTTGTGTGGTTGGTTGGCCACTGAGAGAACAGACTGCTGTTTTAGATGGTCCAGGGGCCCAATTCAGCAGGCCACTACTTACATTCATATGTTCAGTGTAGAGAGTCTGCTTAAAATCAAACTTAATATAGAACTATAGAAGTGCCTGATTATCGTATATAGTAGATGGGGCAAAATCTTTCCAAAGGTTCAGACAAAAAAGAGTTAAAGGAAATGAAAACTGGAGCCCAGGAAAATCAACTCTGAAGAATCAGTTAGCAGCAGGACTGTTGTAAAATGACATTAACAGAATCTAGCAAGACTGAACGTATTTTTCCCCCCTTTCCTTTTACTCTCTGGAAAACCAAGTAGGTTCCCTTCTAAAACATTTCCCATGTGTTCTCTCCTCCTGTGGGCTGAGATATCTTTTACATGCCAGTTGTCTAGTCTGCGACTCTTCCTCCTGCTTCCCAAGGCCATTTCAACCTACCATTACAGCTACAGAAAGGGCAAACTTTCCACTCTTTGCCACCTTTCTGAGTAAGATCTAGATCAAACTGAAAGCCAGTTTGGTTTAGTGGTTAAGGTGCTGGCCTAGAAACCAGGAGTCTGTGAGTTCTAGTCCTGCCTTGGGCATGAAAGCTGGCTGGGTGACCTTGGGCCAGTCACTCTCTCTCAGCCCAACTCACCTCACAGGGTTGTTGTGGGGAAAAGAGGAGGAGGAAGGAGTATTAGGTATGTTTGCCGCCTTGAGTTATTTATAAAAATAATAAAGGTGGGATAAAAACATCTTTTAAAAAAAGGTGCAGAGAGGCATTTTCTTTGCAAACAGTAGAAGGTGGCAATATACTAACAGGTTTTACTGAGGAGTAGGAGAAGGTACAATAATAGAAATTATGTGGGAATGGCTTAGGAGCCACAGTAGTGAGCCTACCACTTTCTAGTGTGTGCATGTGCAAACACATTGTTATGTTATAAGAGCACATTTCTTACAGCATTTTACAGTGCTATGTTGGCAGAGTGCTAGAAAGCATTTGGCCCAGGAGAGATCAGAAAAGTCACACACCAGGCATTTCTATAAAAATAATTTTATTTACAGAAAACAAACATATTTAAAGACTTCTGCATTCTCATAGGCTCTCAGGGAGAGCTGCTTAACTCTCTACATGCCTACACAGAAGGGAAACTGAAACTAAAACAAGTTCAGGCAAGTTCCTCCCTTAGGCAATGCAACCATTAACAAGTGAAAAGGGGGCAATTAAATTCAACCTCTTCACCCGGCCAAAATGATTAGTTACCATAGTAACCTTAATCTGTAGTAGAAAACATATTAACATGCTACTGGTGAAATTTCACTGACAAAATGTCAGTCATCATTGGAGAAGGAAAGAAGGCTGAAAAAAGTGGACCAGGCAACAAGAGATGAGGAAGGAGAGAGAAGAAGTGCAGGAAGAGGTTGCTGGTACAACCTGGCTGGTTTGTGATGGAAGAGAAAGAATATACCATTGTGTTGCAGTGAGATCAGAAGCAAATAAGTTGGTAAGTACTGGTGAACCATGGTGGCCTTTGAGAGGTTTGCAGGACTAAAAACTACATACAAAGAATGCTTTTCTTACATGGAGATCTACTATATGGTTACTTGGGAATAAATATTTCTGAGTTTAATGTGTAAGCGAATTACTTATTTATTTCTGGACAAGTAAAAATAGGAAAGAGAGGGCTGCCTAAGAGGAAGACAGAGATGGGAGGGAGGTAAAGTAACAGGTGTGGGTGTTTGAGAAAGAGTGGGGGGACAGTGCATAAATGGGGGGGGGAGACTCACTTAGAGAAGTGAGCTATTCCACTCCAATCCTTTTTTTTTTTTTAAACTAAAAGAAGAGATATGTGTGCTGCAATTTATTATCTAGGGCTGGCTGCAGTTAGGCCTCTATTAAATCTTTATGTTCCAGCTACCAGCTGTCTCAGCAATTGTATTTCCTCTGGTATTGAGAAAATACTGGTATTGAGGTTGTAATGCATCTTATGCCTTTCATTTACGGACTAGCGTGTGCGTTCCTGAAGCATCATGGTGATGCTTCGCCTTTCAGTGTTTCATTCTGCAACATCACAATGAGACGTTTCCAGGTCTGTGATGCCATTGCCAGCCGTGCACCGTCTTGGCCGGTATGCCCTTTTATGCCTTCACTCATTGGAATACTTTGGGAGGGTTGCAGAGAACTTTGTAGGAAACCACTTAACATCCCCACTGTGAGGAAAACTGAAGAGAAGAAGAAAGAAGAGTAAAGTAAAAATAACAACAGGCCATTATCACCAAATCCTCTCAAACAAGAAGGAAAAATGGAAAACCTCCATATTAGACCTGCAGAACTTGTGATCCATGACTATGAACAAATCTCACCAGCCACAATGGCTGATTTTGCTTCCTGCTGGAAATTGCCTGACAGGGTAACCCCCTGAAGATCACCCAAGGTATTTTTGTAAAAAATGTATCACCAGAATAAAGGCACTGCTTTACATAAAACTGCATAGGCTGATCTATATGGAAACAGAAAAAGAATGTAATTCAGACAGAAACTATTTCATAATATTTCATCTCCCCATGTCAAGGAAGAGTATGGCGAGGACATCTGGGTATTTGTATACTTGCTTAAATAGGTAGAATATATGATTGCCCACACAAACGGAGAGTAATCAAGTCCAATATATGATTGGTGGTACCTGTTCAGATTTTTGGCAGAGTTAACTGGTATCTGTTCATTTGGTGTCTGCTTAATTCTGGGGTCCCCAACATGATCCCTACAGAACTGATTGGATCCACCTTTCAGTGTGACCAAGGATGTACACTCCTTAGTTTTATACACACATTTGTTGGTGTGTGTGTATGATCCCGAGGATCAAGAGCGGAATTTCAGAAGAGCTTTGCCATTGAGAGAAATATCAAAACTCACACCAGCAACTTCAACAAATATAAACTGTATTTACAAAACAGAGAATAAAAGCATTTTTACAGTTCTGCCTCTCTTCACACAGGGAGATAAACTTTTCAAGCAGGATACTGAAGCAAAAGGTGAGAAAAAGCACTGAGGGAAACAAAAGATTCACCTTTATCTAGGCTACTGACAATTAGTTACCATAGTTGTTGTTTATTTGTTTAGTCGCTTCCGACTCTTCGTGACTTCATGGACCAGCCCACGCCAGAGCTTCCTGTCGGTCGTCAACACCCCCAGCTCCCCCAGGGATGAGTCCGTCACCTCTAGAATATCATCCATCCACCTAGTTACCATAGTAACTATTAGCATATCAATTTGGAAGATAAAGGATTGACTTCTTGACCCAGCTGATACTCAGACTTTTTGGCTCCAGCAAGAAACACCTACACCCACCAGAACTTTTTGTTTGTCTTGCTTCTTAATTCCTGTGCTATATAAAAAATGAAATAACAACAATATTTGTATACCACCCAATCTCAAACTGTTCTTAACTACAGCCAGACTGAAATATAGCAGATGATTTCTGTGGGGTTGGGAGGGATTTGGCCAAATTTGTTTAATTCTAATTCTGTGCCCAGTTAGTAGAACTTCATAGAACTTCACAGATGAATATTTTGTTAAATTATGAACGTTCCAAATGTCCAAAGTAAGTTTCAAACTGAACACACTGGGTCCTGCAACCAGTAAATCAAATTCATGCCTTGTAAAAAAAAATGGAAAATTGTAGGGATGAAAATAACTATCTCTACAATCAGGTATAATTATTCTGCTTTGTGATTATAAAACAGACTGGTATACAGCATACTGTATTTCAGAAAAATTTCAAAAGATGTTGCAAAAAAGTTACAGAATACTAGGTTATAAAATACCTAGGATAAAATTGCCCTAAAATGACAGTCATGTGTCACGTATCACTATTACTTTAGGAAAAAAAGCCTTTCACTTTTAAATAACTCCTTCAAGTAGGCCAATAGTTGGAATTGTGCATTTGGGATGACATAAAATAGAAAATTTGCCATTAATGGTCTAGAAATTTAAGCTCAAATTTAGTAAAAGCTACAATTATGGCTGCTAGTGAGGGATTCCTTTTGCTAGGATGAATTATGGTTAATTGGTCATAATGACTGTTCATTTGAGGGTTCTTCTAGGAGATGATAATTCTGCCTGGATAGCTCTCTGGAGTGTTTTGAAGGACACACAGCATTCAGACCTGGAAAAAAGTGACCATCTCCACACTCCAACTTTTGTCAAACAGAGAAATGGGAATTTGGGAATCTGCAGGATTGCTTGCTGCTTGTGGTGCAAAATGACAGGCACCATTTTTGCACATATGCAAAAACAGTGGCTGCACTTCTGGGCATGCACCAAACTGGGTAGCTGCCATTTTGCCTCCTTGTAGTTGGCTGGAAATTCTTCTCCAAGAATTTGGGTAAGGGACCTCTTGGACAGATACCTTCATTTACCCAGTGCTGCATCACATCACTTCTATCCACACTGACCCACAGGTTTGTAGTGAGCAGGACTTAGCACTCTTGTGCTATTTGAATGCTGTGCCCTTGCCTCCCTAGTCGTACCCCTTTCACATTCAGTGAAAATGATCCCACCTTGCCCCCTGCTAAACCCTTTTGTATTTTTATTTATTTAATTTCTATAGCTGCCCATCTCAACAAGTGACTCAAGTATGGTTATTTGAGTGCAGAATCCAATTATGTTATTTTACTGCTAAAATTGTTTTAATCAGTGGCACTTTTAACAATGCCAACCAAATAGTAGTCCCAGGAGACCCCAGATATTTATATGCTTAAAACGATAAAGAAAAAGAAAAATCCACAGGTACAAATGCCATGTGCCCACAATCTCACCTTCAAATTTTAGCACCCCTCTCCCTGCTAGATAGGTTTTTATTGTATTAATTCAAAAACTCAATAAAATATGGTTTCTAAAGGTAACCAAGCAGGACTGTACCTTTACAAGAACCAGTTCAGTGTATACCCTTTTGGAGTTACAAGCTGTCATTTACTAGATGCCGGTTAACCATGTACAACCTGTTCCTCTATGAGTGACCTTTTCAAGGATGAGTGCTGTGCTACACATTGTAAATAAGTTCCCTCATCTGGCGTGACAGATGTTTGATTTTCTTGGCATTTGCAAGGATGCACAAACGATACTGACCAAAAGAGCACATTTGCCAGCAGTAAAGCAGCTACCTTGCAGTGTACATTAGCTATCATTTCAGCATGATGAATCTGACTGTTCAGGTTTCTCCTCTCATATATTTACCAATATATGGGAAACCATAAGCAGGGAAAATGCTGTTCTGGGAAAAGGTCATTCTTTTCTAACTTGTTATGACATATTTCCATCAGGATAATTGAAGGAGTTTTTTTTAGAATCAGCATTTTAGCAAGTCATAAAAATAAGCAGATTTCTAGCACTGTTCTATTTAGAAGCTGAATCAATGAGTTTAGTTTGTGATGTTGCCACACCATTGTTTCCAAGCTATGCCAGGTGGCATAGGACAAACTTTTGCCCAGTCCCGTTTATTCATTCAGCTTTATTACTTGCATTAATATTTTTATATACAATGCCCTTTCCTGAAGGTTTATGACAGTTAACTGTATGTATGTACGTATGTATGTATGTATGTATGTATGTATGTATGTATGTATTTAATTTATGTCACCGCCCATCTTCCCCAATGGGGGACTCTGGGCCGTTAAATTATCATATTATGCTCTCGTTTTAGTTTAGCATAACATTATGCTAAACTTCTTTTAAGACTGAGAACAGATGAGGTTCAGATATAATGCTTTGCAATGACTGGCACACTGCAGTGTGAATGAAAACTTTACACAGTATTTTATTATGCCCCACATGTTGCCCAATCTAAAGCTTTTCTCCATTCTCCTAGCCCTTGTGAGTTGGCTTGGCCATGTAACTAAATCTTCTGGGCTCAGTCCTTAAAGTGGCATAGAATCCATAGAAGCTCTTGCGCTTGTTGGGGAGTATGGTCAGCTTGGTTGTTCCTCACATGAATCAACTTCCAGAGCAAAGTTGCTGCTAAGCTCCAGGCCAAGTTCCAAGCTGTGCTCTAAGCTGTGCCATTGCTGTGTGCCAAGTTGAGCTCCAGGCAGGGAGCAAACTGAGATGGACTATTTAACATGGCTTATGGTCCTGGTAGCTAGATGTCATTCTCGTTTCTTGCCTGTAGCTGCTGAGCTTGCTGAGACGTAGCTTCCCCGCTTCCTCCTCTGCACCCCCCTGGGTTAGCTTTCCCTTTTCTAAGCTGAGGACACAGGTAGGGCAAGATGCCCTAACCTGGCTGCCTATGGATATTGGCAGATCCCAGAAAAAGGCAGAGCCTGGGTAAAGTAATCATCTGTAGATGCCATTATGCCCATCAGATAGCTGGATGTGGCCAAAGGTGGTTGAGATGCAAGTGTAAATGCCTGTGGGATAAGTCTGGGCTGGTTGTCTGCATCTCTCAGCAGACAGAGGGAACAGAGCCAGGACTGGAAGATTCTCATGTCACTTTGGTGGAGGTAGTGCATGGGACTGTTTCGCCTGGCAATGGAGCCAGTTAGGCCTTTCCAGTTCTGCCTTTTCTAACCTGACTTGATGGTATCTGCCTTCCATTCTCAGTGGAGTTACTCTTGTACTATCTCTGCCCTTTTCTCTGTTGTTGTTTTTCTGGAGAGAAATGAGCCATTATTCTGCCAGAATCTGCTTGGTATCTGCCAATGGGATTTTTTTTTTTTTTTGTAATTTTTGTAAATCCAGCACATTTCACAATACAGTACTAGTTTTTTATAAAAAAACCAGTCATATTTTTCTTGGAATGTGGCTTTTGGTTAGTATACACACATTATATACTGGCCAATGTGTGTGTCTATGGAAAATCTCAACCGTTTCAGCTAGTTGGAAAATCTACATAGATAAAATGAGGAAGCTGAATGCCATACTGTACAGGATTTTTGCCAGTGTTTTGTCTGAGATGGGAGGATAGAAGCCAGTTATACTTTTACAAGTTGTGTTGAAGTTCAATGTGAGAATTGATGAGTTTTGCTCATCCCTGTGGCTAACACACCCATGATTCTAGAACATTGCTTTATTGAGGACTTTAACTTTGAACTATCTCAGTGTGAGAACAGTAATATTTTCGCCCTCCCCCCATTTATCTTTTAGGGGCTAGGTGGTTACTTTCAGCATAGTAATTTTCTTCCTTCTTTTTGATTATCACCTATTTTCCCTCCCTTAGCTCACTTGTGAACACTTCCCCCCAAATCCTCAACATTTTTCTATTTGTACTTTCCTTGCCTCTATGCTTTACTTTTGATCTCTTCTATTTGACTACATAACCTGTCCCCAGATTTTTTTGATTTAGACAGTTAAGAATTTTTTTTGCTCCGTTTAATATTAGTTTCTATTGTTATATATTCTGAAACTTGCAAGGAGCATATTTAGTGTGGTTGGTGAAGTAAAAAATTAAAAATGGTTACAATAGTAATTTCTGTACTGTAATTATTTCACACAGTATTTTTATTCTGTAGTTTTTCTGTTAACTTTCAGTAACAGTTAAAACTTCGCATATTTTAGTATTGTTTTCACTCATCTTGTGGCTTAGGAACAATTTTAATTCTGGATCTTGCACGGTCCCCGTTGGTTATGTACCTGTATAAACCTTTTACGTTTAATGTTGTCAAATGTATGCATGTACTATGCATTTTTACCCATCTTCACTTGTTTGTGCCATAATATATATCTAAACAAACATGTAACAATTCCTTATCATGAATATTTAAAGTATTAGTATCTATACATTTATATCAGATCACTTCTACTAGCATGTCAAACACTACTGAAATCTCCAGCAGAACGTTTCCTACCAAACAAGTTCATTACTTCTTACAGTGAGGATGGGCAGCTCAGCAGTAATTTTCCTGGTTTGCTGGGTCCAACAACAAACTTCTGCTAACATTGTCAGGGAGTCAAACATTACTGCACTACATAAGAATTCCTGAGAATACATCTTACTCTCCTCTCCTAATGGAATGCTGCAAATGCCTCTGAAGCATCTTTACTCCAAGGCATTTCCTCAGAGACTTAGTTACAGAGCGAGAGAGAAATGAACACCCACAAAGAAAACTAAACACTAACTATATATATATTCTAGGGAGAGCCAGTTTGTAGTGGTTAAGGCACCAGGCTAGAAACTGGGAAGACCATGAGTTCTAGTCCCGCCTTAGGCATGAAGCCAGCTGGGTGACCTTGGAGGCAGCAATGGCAAACCATTTCTGAAAAAAACTTGCCAAAATAACTGCAGGGACTTTGTCCCTGCAGTCTCTGAGAATTGGACATGATTGAACTGATTTTGTGTGTATGTGCATTTGGAAGCAAACTCCAAGTTTACTGTTAAATTTAAGGGCAAGTTTATATTCACACAACTGTCACCAGCTAGCCACGATAGAACAAGTAGCATTTTGGGGTCTGTAACAGTGATTGGCAGTTCTGTTTCACAGAGGGGGCAAATCGCCCTCTCCCCAGTAATACACGACCCCAAAACACCTCATGACTTTTGAGTATTTCTAAAAAATTATAGACCTGGTTGAACATTTCTGGATTTTTTTTCTGAGTTGACTCCCTTAATGACTATTTCACCTGGCCATTATTTTATAATTTTACAAATTATTCTTGAATTTCTTGATTTGCTTTCTGTTACAACATTTTGTGGGCAGGACCTTTGCTATGAAAGCAATCAATTTCATGTCTTAGGCAGTTTAACTGGTCTCCATTTGCAGTAAAAATTGCTAACTACACTTTATTTTATATGACTAGGGATGGATGATTTTGCTTTATAAATTGCCAATCTATAGTTGTACCAAACAAAGAGAATCCATTGTACTTTCAGATATAACTTTTATTTATAAGCATATGCAGAATGCTGTTTTAACTTTAACTTTTCTTCTGTACTTTCTTCTCAATCTGAAAGAAAAAAGACAGGAAATATATAAAAACCCTTAAAATATATATAATGTTGTATCCTACAATTCATTCCATTCAGGTTACTAGAATCTCATTTTGTAGATGAGACTCATATTAAGCAGGGTATTTTAAAACATAGTTGGGAAACGGCCTTTTTCTGTATAGCTAAAGAGGTCTTTCTGACTGAGTCACAATAAATTTGGTACAGCCATCTTATTTCCTAAAAGCTTCAAATTTGTGCTGGTCTAATGTTAAGAGAGGTAGTCCTTGCTTAACAACCATTTGTTTGGTGACGGTTCGGACTTATGACAGTGCTGGGGGAAAAAATGACTTATGACAGCTGCTCACACTTACAACCGTTGCAGCATCCCCATGGTCACGTGATCATGATTTGGGTGCTTCGCAACTGGTTCACATTTATGACCTTTGTAGCATCCCATAATCACCATTTTCAACCTTCCTGGCTGGCTTCTGGCAAGCAAAATCAAGACTGCATGATTTGCTTAACAGCCATGTGGTTCACTTAAGGCCTACAGTGATTTGCCTAGTGACTGCCACAAAAATGATTGTGCAATTGGGCCAGATTCACTTAATGACCGATTCACTTAACCAAAATGTTGGACCCAATTGTGGTTAAGCGAGAACTACCTCTATATAGATTCTTTTACAAAATCTTTTATGCTTAGTGGTTAACTGCTTTGCTCACACAAATTGCATGCTGCCTGTGGCATTATTTGCATTTTTATGCTGCAATCCTGGATAGTTATATTTGCCAAAGTAGAGGAAATAAAACAGAATAAAAGCAATCTGTATAGTACTCAAGAAAAACAGTTCAAATGCTAAACAATTATTCATCTCATCTAAATTTAATCATCCTTTCTGCTCTAACAAAACTACTGAAGGCGGATAAACTATATATATTAAAATAAAAACAATTAAAATGAATAAAGTAAAGCTCTCCTTCAGGCAGAACTCAGCTTCAAGTGATTAGACACCCATAGGCATGTAACACATATATTAGTGGTTTACCATTGCATTCCTCAGGGAATTTTAACGTTCCTACATAGTATTGCATCTAGTCCAATCCCTTGTTCAGTGTAAGATCCACTAGAACACCTCTGACAAATGGCCACCCAGCATCCAGTGAAGAACTCACCTCTTCATGTTGTAGTCTGTTCCACCCGAGTGACAGTTCAGTCAGTCAGTTCCTGCTGACATCCCAGCCTGAATCTTTTTCTTTTAGTTTTAACTCACTGCTTCTGGCCCTATCCTTTGGAGCAATACACCAAGTGTACTTTTTCCTCTATGTAACAATGCTTCAGGTATCTGAAAACTACTATCTTAGCTCCCCATAGTTACCTCTTCTGCAGCCCAGAGGTACCCAGATCCTTTAACCACTTCTAAAGGTTTAGCTTCCAGAACCCTCATTATGTTTGTAGCCTCTGAACACACTTTATTCCTGCCTTTCCCGATATGATGCCCAGAACGAGACACAGTATTTCGAGTAGGGTCTAACCAAGTCAGAGTAAGTACTCACAAACATGTTGTTTAATAATCTGTTAGAGAAACATGCCCAAGCTGAAGTGGCTGTATTTTGCTAGGACTCCTTTTTGAGAATGGGTTGTTTGCTTTTTTTCAGGTCTTTTGGGACATCACCAGTTCTCCAGAAATTCTCAAAGACTCCTGAGAATGGCTCTTCAATCACCTCTGCCAGTTCCATCAATAAAATGCAACTCATCCTGGAGACTTGAATTTACTTAGCTATGTTCTCTCTTACCTTCTCATCTATCCTAAGCTGTAGTTTCTTCATTCTCCCTGGTTAATAACAATGACCAATTAGGACTCTATTTTGCTTCTAAGAGTCTCTTTTCTCAGAGAAGACAGATGCAAAACAGGAGTGAATAGGTTCTACCTTCTTGCCATCACCCATGATCAATTCACCACTTTCTTCTTGCATCAGACCTTTGTGGCTTTCGTTTCCAAAAAGCAAGAGAGGATTTTTGGAGCATCTCTTACACATTTCAGCTCATTATGAACTTCAGGTTTTTTTTGTCATTTTTCTTTCTTGTAGATGCTGCTAGTGATTATATCTTCAGGGTGGCTCTTTTGGAATGATTTCCCAATTTTCCAGAACATTTTCTCCTTCAGGATTTCAAACTATTGGATGTGACCTACTTTCTTCAGAGTTCTTCATATTCACTATTCTGAAGTTTAGAAATCTAACTCTTTTCATTTCCTCCTTCCCATATATCACACATTCAGTGGTTACATGATCACTTCCCCTCAAAAGTGCCAGACACCTTCATTTTTCCAGCCAATTCCTTCCTGCTAGTGAAGATTTGGTCCAGGGTAGCAGATTCCTCATTTTTCTTCCACCTTCTCACATCCAACTATTAATCAGATTTAACCCTGCTAAACCTTTTAAAGAGCAGTCAAGATTAGTTAGAAGCTGTCAGCTAGCTGAGTACAAATACGAACATAAATAATCATTTAGCAAGCCAGGCTAAAGAGGTACATACTGAAAGCCTTCCTAAAAAATCTACACTGGGTGTGGTTCTGAAGAGGATGTGCTTTATAGTCTCAGAGTAACTGAAGGGAAGGTCTTCTCCCACATTCCCAACAGACAGCCTCTACAAGCAAAGCCAGCTTTAAAAGGGCCCACCACTGAATTTTAAGTGTCCTGGCATAATGACTGAGACTTCAGACCAAAGTCATTCAGCACTGTAAAAGTTTAAATGCCCTAAGACCGTCTCTGAAAAACTAATGGTAACCAATACAGCTCTTTCAAATCGGCATAAGGTCCTTTTATTGCCTTGTTCTGGTTAGTGGTCTGGCTGCGGCCATTTGACCAACTGGAATTTCAGATACTTTTCACAGCAGCCCATCTACAAAGAATTTCAATAGCCTGGTTGTGATGTACTTAAGACTTGGATAAATTACTCTTATCTGATGGGATTAGGAATGGACCTGTCATATTAAATGCAATTGTACAGATATGCTCCTTGCACTTTATTCAAATTGTCTTCTAAATGTTACTTAATCATAATTTAAATTGCTATGTGGGAAAAAGACAGTACAGTATCTGAGGAAGAGTATGGTTCCTAGTCTGGAATCAAATATATTAATTTGAATCCAAGTCTACATGTACTGTGTCAGTAGGCAGCAGCACACAAGTGACCTTGGCTGATCCCAGAAAAAAGCAATGGCAAACCATTTCCATTACATTACAATAGATGCTGCACCCAAGAGCTGAGCTACACTGGAAGGCATTGTTACCTTTCTTTACATGCATTACTTCCAAGTTTTACCTATTAGGAAATTCACCAAAATGCCACTGTAGGGTTTACTGGTTTACTACCAACTGAACTTTATTAAAATAAAATCAGAAATATAATTTTTATAGTTTCCAACAAGTACCCAAAATACCTAATAAGAGACTACTTTTAGATAATTGTAAGAAAATAACAAGTAGGAATTACCTGTTATAACATATTCACTGCTTGAGCAGCTGATGCCTTACAATAAAACAAGGACCACCAACACCAGTTATAGTAAAGATAAAAGTTCCGAACAACAATTTCCATTTGTTGTCAACCGAGAATGGGAGATTCTGAAAAGAAAAGAATGTTGAAGTTCTGTATTAGCCAAGGTACTTGTTATTAAACAAAGTTAATGTATGAAAAGTGAATTGGCCCAAACCCTACGGATAGCAACCAAATAGTAAATGCTCATTTATCATTTACAGATATGGAACTGCACTCAATGTATTCCTAATTGTCTAAAAAGAGAATCAGCCTTGGTGTACATAGGTTTCATAGTTTAATGCCAACATCCTTTAATTTGAACCTGATTTCTACTAGCCCTACTTTTATTTGACATTAAAAGAACACCATGTATGCCCTTTAGTTGCATCTTGAGTAAGAGCATGACCTGAAATTCAACGGAAGCTCAACACAATTTCACAATATCTTATTTCTTTCCAAGGAATGAGGAATCAAGGGTAGATTTTACAAAGCAGAATAGGTACATCAGAAAGCGTTTACAGTATCATTATTATTCATGCTGTTATGCTATCATCATCTGTACCACTAGAATTAAGAAAATTTTCGTATATTGCACCAAAGGCATTGCTCCTGTCACTATAGAAACAGGGAACTACATATTAGAGTTCAAAAACACTACCGTGCATATTGAGCACTAGTGCCTTTGGGCAAGTACTTTTCCAGTTGCAGCCAAAGAAAAGTGGTATTTCTAAACATATCGTGATTCCATAGTGAAATGTAAAAAAAACCGATGCTTCCCCCATCTACTATTTAGAGCTCAGCCCACATATTTCATCCCATGCAGACCCAAAATGTGAACAGAGATATAACTATTACATCCGTAAAAAAAAATGTGGCTCTTTCTTCTCTACTTTGGAAAGCCATCTTTCCGTGATTAAGACTGCAAGCGTTTTCGCGTTGAGCCCCGGCCTTCCAAAGCAACACCACACCGTGAAAGAGAAAGGAGAAGAGGCTGCAAAATAAGACACCCCTGCCCAAACCTGATTATTATTTTCCCCACACTGACTTCGAAAGGCGAAGGGCCCAGAAAAGCGAAGGAGCCCCTCTCCGATTCCTTCCTCCGACGGCATAGCCAAAGCACCGAACGACAGAGGCGGGAAAAAGCAGGCCTAGCCAGACTTGCCCAGGAAACTGCCCTTGGCCGTGCCGCTCGAGGGGTCGCAGAAACGGAGGTCCCAGTTTCTTTCCCTCCCTGTCTCCATCTTACCTTTCCTGGCCCATCCTCATAATGCACCCGGCGAAAGGCGGAGGTGGCGAACCGACGGACGCTGCTAGTCAGCATATCGTCCGAAGCACGAACCCAGCGACAAAAAAGCTCCTTCTCCCACACGACCTTCTGTTAATGTAGAGCCACGTGACTCGGAGGCATTATGGGAGGAAGGACGACAGCCGGGAGAAGTAGCTGCCCTGAAGCAATGTGGGAATTGTAGTTTTCAGCGCAGCAAAAGGCCGTTAGTTGCGGAAATGAAAGTTATTTGTTAAAAAGTATCTGTTTTCCAGCCTCACCGAGGAGAGTTTCGCGGGCTTTATTTGAAGAATCAAAAGAAAAAAAAAAAAAACCACCCGTAAATAGGCACTTATTGGTTTGTTTATATTTAAACCCTCAACTCTAGCGAAAAAATGCAGTGCTCAAAGGGATGATTCCCCCCATGCCCCGTCAAGGCCGGAAGCAAAAGGAAATAAACAGACCTAATACATACCTTCATAAAAAAAGGGAAAAACCCAGTCTTCGTATGAGCTCTCTTACATAATCAAATATCATTAAAATGCCTCGTTAAAATTAAACAAATTTAAAGCAGCGATATAAATATCTAACCGAGAATCATAAAAAGCAAAGACGGTGAGAGAGAAAGTCAGTTTGGTTGAAAGCTGGTAATAATGGAGCCAGATGTACAGAGATGTATACAGCCTTTGAAAAGTGTGAATGCTTATACACTGATTGCTATTCAACAATTTGATCTTGTATCCCACTCCTATGAAAGAAATTATAAACACATCTGTTACCAGCATCCTTGAGAGTCTTAGTTTGTGAATCAAAGGCTATTGATGTTACAAAATCCAAGAAGACATACATCTTGAGGGAACTGTTGTGGCATGTACATGAGGACAAACAAATGTTTTGAAACTGCAAAACAAAAAATACTGCACTACAAAAACAATAAAATAATATGTCAACACACACATCCATTTGGATACAGCCAGTGAACATTTTAAAGAAGCAATTCAGAATATTGAAACAGAACTGCACATATCTGAATATAAACAGCTTAAATAAAAAGCCTGTAAATGCATGAAAGAAATTGTAAGACAAAGATTACCTCCCTTGAAATCTATTCAAAGAAAACATTTAAATGAAATTGTGCATGATGCAAATATGGTTGCCTAATCTATTATGACAGAAACAATCAAAAAGACTAATCAGTTCATGTACCACCTTGCAAAAGTAATAACAACAGAACTGGGTTATAAATTGAAAGCAAGCTGCCAAACCAAAATTCAATGCCAAAGTGGAAAAATACGGTAGATTGGAAAATAAAATAAATCAGCTTTGAAAAGATATTAGCAAACTACATACTTTAAAATAACACAAACTGAAAAATAAGAAAAAGAAACAAGTTTGAAAAAGAGATCTAGATAGGAGAATGATTACAGAAATCATAGAAGAATTTAAGAGTGGTGGTAACTTATAAGAAAACTGAACAATATGAATGCAGCATCAAGCAATTTCTGCAAAATAGGCAATTTCAAACAGATCAGCATAATTTTTTTTCAAGGGTGAAGTGAAAATGAAAAACCAATTGAATCCCCTAAAATAATGAAGAAATACTGGGATAACCAAATCAACACAATAAAGTTGCCACATGGATATCTGATACAGAAAAGCAAGCAAAACCTGAGCAAATGGAAAATATTGTAGTAAGTAGAAATTGCAAAAGGGTAAGCTAGGAAGGTAAAGAATTGGAGTAAACCAGGAAAATATGAGCTCCATAGATTTTTGGCTCAAATGTCTATTTTACATTCTTGTCTTGCATTTAATTTCAATCAAACGTTCCAGCAAGGATCAATGGATGGCTCCCAACATATCAAATGTTATTAAACAGGAAAAACAAAAGAAACAACACCTAACAATGCCTACAGCATTCAAGTTGTTAATAGGAATCATTGCCAGTAACATCTACAAACACTCTGATCTCAAATTAGTAGGCAATTTCAAAAATTCTAGAGGTACAAAAGACCAACTTTTGATAAAACAATATTTCAAAAAAGCAAAACAAAACCCCTACCCTCAAAAAGGTATAACAAGCCTTTATGTGGCCTGGATTGATTACAAAAATGTATTTGACTCAGTATTGTATAGCTGGATTAAAAAATGTTTGGACATTCTTTGAATTAGAAGATTATGAAATTTTTATATGCAATGAAAAAATGGAAATGGCTTTTAAATGCAGCTTGAATCTTTAGTGATTTGGACTGGATAAGTGTAATAAAAAAGGAGAAACTGAATTATAGTGGAATTGAATTATAGAATGGTAGAATTGAATTATAGAATGCTGCTCAAATCAAATATTGAAAATGGGAGAAAGTTGTAAATATTTGGATATTTTAGAAGGAAACAATATTTTGCATCTCCAAGTAAAAAAGAAAGCTAGCTCTGAATATGTAAAATAAGTTACAAAAGTTTTAAAATCAACGCTGTGAAAAAATAGTAAGTAAAAAAGTTTATTGTTAGCTCATAACATTGTAAACTTGCATAAAATAAAATAAAATAAAATAAAATAAAATAAAATAAAATAAAATAAAATAAAATAAAATAAAATAAAATAAAATAAAATAATAGAGCTGCAAGTAAGAACTGGCCTTTGACAAGTTAGCTGTGGAGGGGCCAGATTGTCCCTATGGCCCGGCCTGGAGCTGTTAAGCCCTTGCTACCTGTCATGAGTAAGGATGGCGAGCAGGGGGCTCCCATCCAGACTGTCAAGCGCATGTGTAGCACTGAGGAATTGGGCAGCCATTCAAAGAGACACAGATCGGGACCGCCTTAACCTTTGGGGTTTATATGTCTGGGTTTTTCCCACGCTTCTTCAGTTTGTTAGGATTCCTGTTATGTACTAGCAATAAACATTAGAGACCAGTTCCTTGTCTCAGCGTGTTTCCTGGCTGTTAGGACACTACCTATGGCATGGTTACTATTCTTAGTGCTGGTGCACTAAGTTTTAATTGGAAATTTCTTCATGAAATCAGTTATGTCTTATCCCTAGCCTGTTGTGTAGGCAGGGTTGTCTTTGGTTGCAGTCCTATGGCATAGTCCTAAGGCGAAACAAAGAAATGTGAAATCTAAGGAGACAAGAGTGTCCCTTTCTGTGCACTCCTAAGTGACAGATTGGTTTGGGGCAGGGTTTCTCAACCAGGGCTCCGTGAGAGGTCACTAGGGGTTCCCTGGGAGATCACAATTTATTTAAAAAATTATTTCAAGTTTCGGCAACTTCACATTAAAGAGGTAAATTTCATTCTTTATTTTTAGTTTAAGAATACTGTTAATGCCTGTAATACAGGCCTACCCATGAAATGAATATAATAATTTTGTCACTTCTGGTCTATATTTGAGTCTGAATGTGTTGGGGTTCCCCGAGGCCTGAAAAATATTTCAAGCGTTCCTCCAGGGTCAAAAGGTTGAGAAAGGCTCGTTTGGGGTGTTTTTCTTTTCCTGACTGGCTAGTGGAATGTAGGAGAGTATAGGAAGGGTGCAGGATGGAATAGGAGGGAATACCCTTAGATTTTATTTCCTTAAGGAAACTTCAGTATTGACATGTTCACGACAGCCATGAATATGACCTCCTCAGATCTGCAAAATCTCTCTGGAACCGTAGAGAAACTCTCAATCTTGTTCTTACCTATCCTTGAATCACCAGCAGTCACAAATGAGAAGGAGCTGCAAAATTTATTAAGTTTGTGTCTTCCATGTACCCTCAGGATCTAAACAAGGAGGAATTTGTTTTATAAAAACAGGTAAATTTTGAATCTATGTACCATGGGTAGTGCACTCAAGCTTCTTAACCGAGTTTATGCCAAGAGCCAACAGTTTGTGTTTCCTCAGATGCACATTGACTTGAGATTGCTCACACTGCCTTGCCAGTCTCTGGATCTAAGGAATATGATTTAGTAAGCTTAAAAGATTATTTAAGGAAGATTACTTAAGATTATTAAGAGCTGCTTGTAGTAAGTGACTGGGGAGAATAAGCTCAACCATTTGATTTTTCTCTGAGTGGGGAACGAATTTGCAAAGCAAATAAATTATGATGATATATTTGAAGACTTTGAACCCTAGAAAGTGAGAAAGATATTGCACAGAAATTCAGCAAAATTCAAACTGAGAGCCTTAATTGAAAAATGTTGTTTGATGGTGGTGGTTTTAAGTACTGTAATTTTAG
Organism: Candoia aspera; assembly: GCF_035149785.1. Lineage (NCBI taxonomy): Eukaryota > Metazoa > Chordata > Lepidosauria > Squamata > Candoiidae > Candoia > Candoia aspera. The sequence continues at coordinate 228,416,374 of NC_086154.1, forward strand.
AAAAGACTTTGCAGACTACTGTAGACAGTATAACTGGCTTGATATAAGGAGATGATAACCTTTGGCTGGCTCATGTTAAGGTGAGACTAGATCAGTGTCCTCATTTGTTTCCTAAGGTGATTTATTTTAATGTTTTTAGAAATGTTTTAAAAATAATCTTGGCTAAATTTTCTGCAATTTGGGAAGTAAATAGCATTCAGCATGGACTTACTATCTCATCTCTTTTTGTTGCTTTGGGATAAAAAACAAGGAAACCACAGTTATTCTTTATGTCCCCCTTGTTTCTTTTGGCCAGAACATCTATTATGTTTGAAATATTGTTCTGACGGAACGCAGAATAATAATCACAGCAGGTGAATACAAGCAATACATGCCATTCTGTATAACCATTGAAAAGGTTCACCACTACTTCTAGATCCCCAAGTGCAGTGGCCCAGCCATGTCTTCAGGCCTTTCCTGAATGCCTCTAATACTAGTTGCTGAGGAATAAGAGGGTAAACTTATGCCTTGCTGGTGAATTTCACACAGGCATCCAATTCACTAATCTAGGAGCAGAATGCTGAACAACATCTATCTTTAACCTTTATCCAGTGAGGCACATTTCATCTTCTTAGCATATGTAAATGTCCCTTTACATTATAATCAATGTAATATACTTAGCTTCCTAGTTTTTCTTTTTATCCCTTTGTTTGTTTTGGGGGGGGGTGTTAAAAGGAAATTTCTTTAATACCTCTAATGACAATGAAAAGTTGAGAAGTGAGGAAATGAACTAAAACATGGATATTTTTTAAGTGCAAGCTTTCATTTCAGCCATGGTTTCTAATTCTGAGTTGAAGTATCATTAGATGAAATGGCAAACTGGTTGATAGTAATAGGAAATTCCTCTTGTTCTGTTCAATACATATTTCTTAGCCAGGCTGTCTTCAGAATGATCAACATATAGTATTTGGGAAATATTTGAAGAATGGTTGTAATATGGTTGCAATAATTAACTGGGCTTGAGAATTTTGTGCAATCTGCTGAATATGGATATTGGAGCTTCCTTATAAATATTAGGTATGGTATGTATAAGTCAGGTATGCAGTAGTATGGCTAGAGCATATATTTTTGCCTCTTTTTCACATTTATAAATATTATTTATTTATTTAAGAGATTTCTAGGGCTACCCAACTTGAATAGTGGCAACTCTGGCAGACTTAGATCAAATAACTGAAATGGAGAGTTAAAATGGGGTGGAGTGAATGTGTGAGTTTAAAGCTCACTTATTTAACTTTAAGTTACAGTTTGACATTAGATCTAGGCTTAAAGTCCTTTTGAGGAATAGCATCAAGAGGATGCTGACGAGAAAAATGCCTTGATGGTCCTTCAGATTTATAAAAACTGGGGAGTTGCATTTAACGTTCCCCGGAGAGATTGGTGAAATAAAAGAGAACTTTAGCAGGCCCTTAGGTGTTGGTACATCATGCGAAATAGAACTGGCAAGATAATAGGCCTTTCACTTTGTATTTAATTTCTGGGCCATGTGCACTTATTTTTCTGCTTCCCACTAAGCCTAATAGGTTTGGGGAAACACAACTATTTTGCTGTATTTGCCAAACTTTTTTACTGGACCATTTGGCTAATATTGTCCTGATTACCAGGAAACACACTGAGGCGAGGACTTGGTCTCTAATATTTATTAGTAGTACTTAACAAGAATCCTAACAAACTGAGGAAGCGTGGGAAAAACCCAGCCATATAAACCCCAAGGGTTAAGGCGGTCCCGATCTGTGTCTCTTTGAATGGCTGAACAGTTCCTCAGTGCTACGCATGCGCTTGACAGTCTGGGTGAGAGCCCCCTGCTCGCCATCCTTACTCATGACAAATATAGTGTCCTTGGTGATAAATTAGGTGACAGCTGCACCAGCGATACATGCAATTACAATAATGATGTATTTACCAAAATACAGTTCTATACGCATGAAAACATTTTTTTCCTCAAAAAAGCTGAGTGTTCATTCAGTTGGTAGTTGAACTATGAACATCATATATAATTTGCCTGTATTTTGATTCAAAGAATTTTAGTTTTATAATTCAGATTACTGAAAATAGCAGGCTTGCTTGCATTTTTGGAAACTTATTCTGTACTTCAATTTGTAAGTTAATGGGTTGAAATAATGATAGCAGAATTACAAATGTCATTGCATACTGTCTAGCTCTGCCTATCTGCAGATAAGGTTCCCTCCCTTTGTGGGGGAGATGGGCAGTAATAAAATTTGACAAATAAATAGTGTTTGCAATTTTGTTATCCTTGTTTCAACCCATTAATTTATAACCATCAGTTTTGTGTGCTGTTATGCTTATAGTATAATTTAGTTTCTAGTTTCTTTCTTCTTTCCCATAAATACATGCAAAACAAATATATTTGAATATCAGACCAAGGCTACACAGTGATCCCAAACTGTGCAGTTACTCCATTTCTGGTGCCTGACATTCTTTTATTTTTTGTAGTTCATACTAGTTAACCTTTTCTGAACATCCTTCAGAATGTGTATGGAAACCATATAATGATACCACTGGCCCTCAGAAAATGTTTTAACAGCTGATATATATGTTACTTGTTTAAGACTGCAATCTTGTTCCTATTCAACAGAGACTTTATCCCACTCATCTGAACAGGACAATTCTTAATAAATATGTATAGATGTGTGTTGCACATTAGCTGCAATTCTTGAGCTTTATTTATTTATTCCTCACATTTATATTATTATATTATATTAATTGCTTGATCTGCAAACACATTTATGTGTTCTGTTGAGAATATTGTAATGTTATAATCATTTGAAAAAAAAATTCCCTGCAAACTATTATTTGAGTTTCCTTGATGAGCAAGAAAGGATACATTCAGCATATCCTCCTACCTCAAAGTATGCATTTAGGAGTTGGTCAGCAGTGTATGCTGTTGCTCTTCATTAGGTGCAGGAACCAATCATATATACCTGCCAATAGTGAGTTTTTATGCTGCATGAAAGGATTCTAAATATGTTTCATTCATACATTCATTCAACTCTTCATGGCTAACAATAATTAAAAACAAAATTAAAAAATTAAAAAGAACAAATCTACTGAAGATTATAGGTATTGGGCCTAGGTGTTCTAAGCCTGAGGATTTGTTGGGTGTGTGTGGCAAATATGCACTGTAGGATTAGCCCATAGGCCATGTCAATATGTTCTTTCTTTTTGTAAAGAAGGTATTTAAGTGCACAATACGGACAAATTGATAAACGGATTCAAGAACTGTATATTTGCATGTATGTGTGTATGTATCCAATTTATATGGCCACATATGTATTCAAGAAACTCTGGATGGGGAACAAACAAAAACATAGAACTATATTAAAACAGAAAACAACTAAACGTTCATCGAGCCTGTCTTCTATGCTTTAGATACCACCCAGATTTGTTGTTAAAACCAGTTACAGATAGGCAAGGCAAGCCTCTTTCTTCTAGAATATATCAGCTTGCAGGAAACAAGTAATATGAACAGCAGCAGTGTTTATTTTAGTAGATTCAAATGATGTTGGAAGCTACAAGGTCAGATGTGCAGATATGTAGTGGAAAATTGAGAAGGCACATTTTCCTCCTGCCTTATAGAATCACAGACTCAGAAGGGGCCACTTGGATCACTCAGCCCAACCTCCAGTTCAGGAATCTGCATATTAAATCAACCCTAAAAGGTTCTTCAGCCTCTCCTTGAACACATTCAGTGAATGGGAGCCCACCATTTCTCTGGCAATTAGTTTTATGGCTGGGAAACTTCTTCTAACATTCAGTTGGAATCTGCCATTCTGTAACAAATCCATTATTCCATGTGCTGCACTTACTCAGGTAACTATTAAATATCAGACTAAAACAGCAAGCCAAGTCAAACGTCTTAGAGATTTTCTAAAAGAACAGGATACAAGATAACAGAGCATCAGAACATGAAACAGAAAGAACAGAAACATATGTACTGTATGCTCATTTTTTTTTTTTTTTTGCAAAGAATCAGTTGTTATAAATTGGCATCAAGCTGAAAGAAGCCCTTGTACAGTTTTATTTATGAACTCATAAATATATTGTTATGTATTATTTTTTACACTGGTCGTGGAATGTGAGATACACATAAAGAGAGTATGTTTCCAAGATAATTGAAAGGGCAAAAATCAGTGATGAATTTAGTGATGTGCTGAACAAATTTTCTGCCTTTTTTCCTACTACTATGTTTGATAGAAAAATAACTGCTTTTGAATTTTTCAGAACATAAAAAAATATTGGTGATATATTCATAAATGAAACATGAGATTCTTGCAGTTATTGTACTTACAAAGTGACTGAAAATATGTCTTAGTAACTTCTCTTTCCTTTTTAATTGACTCTCCAATAGGTCTTCAATTAAATTATAAAGGAAAAGGGCACTCCTCCTGTGGGACTTTCTGAAAAGCAGAGACAGCTAGGGAGGCTGCAGAGTGATGGAGCAATATGTACAAGTGGGGAGGTTAACCCATCATCAGCACCCTCTGCCAAATAATAACAACAACAACAACAACAACAACAACAACTCCTGAGAATTATGTAAAATTCACAGAGGAAGAAGTTTTTTTAGAAAGTAGGGGTTATTTTTTACTCAGTGAAATGAAAACTATTGCATGCAAATTTTGCTTAATTTTTGAACTAATTGTTACATTACCATATTCTGCATGAGCAAATGCAATGAAAAAGCAATGGCAAAGGGTCATGTCAATATGGTGCAATTATTTTTTTAAAAATGGGATAATAGGGGTCTTTCAGGGTGCAAAACTCATTGGTTTAGATGTAAGATGTACTTAATAACCTGGGTGGATTCGGAGAAGTTTGTTTCTTAGAATAGGTTCTTGAAAAAAATCTAGCATGTTCTATGTTTTAGTTACCTGGGAGGGCTGGTTCTTTTGGTGAATAGTTCTCAGGTTAGCTCTTTTTCTGAATAGTTATATCACAACTGTTTTATTGCTAATAGCTTTTATTCAGCCTATTTATAGGATAGTAAAGTTGATGGAATGCTTTACCATGGTAGATTAAGTCTTTTTTATTCAGTTGTTTTTTTTTAATATTATATTAAGGTCTAAATCTTGCAATGGAGTGCCTCCTGCAGATACCTGGCCATCTAAAGCAAAACTAACTGTTGGTTTTATTCATGCTTATGTTATTGTTCTTTCATTCAAAGGGAAATAACTTTTCTATTTTCTGAAGGTTGTTCTTTAGATACAGTGTTAATCTTGCTGGTTGTTTTCTGGAGCATATGGTATTATTTATTTAGCCTATTTTAACTTTTGTTCTTACATTCTAATTTTTTTACTGCTCTGAGAACAATAGAGGAGAGTAGTACAAAATACCTGTAATAATGTAATTAAATAATAAAATAAATAGGCAGGCAGGCCTTGTCCAAGACTATGCATAACACAGGCTAAAATAAAAAATCTTTAATTTGCATTTCCTTAGCAGTATTTTTGTTTTGGTGAATTGATAATAGTATTGTAAAAATAATTTGAATATTTAATTATCTATACCTTAAGACTGATAATTGTAATCAAATGTTAGATAGATTCTCTAGCTCTATAAAGGGCAGACACTAAATTCTTATAAAGAAGCCACCCGATTGTTCATTTAGGATTTCTGTGTTGTTATATCCTACAATTTTACCTGCAATAACTCCAACAGTCATCTTAAGAAAACTGGCCGCTCCTCCAGATCTTGGCTTTCATTCCCTGATTTCTGTTTTCAAGTCCAAACAAGGGGGCACAAGATAAGCATTGGGATGCCAGAACTGGCTAAGGATATTTTGTGTGGATGCAAGCCTGTTCTTTTTTGCAGCTGGTTTGGCATGAAGAAGAACACAATGCCTTGCAAGATAAAATCAGTCTTGATTTCTATCCCACTGAATCTAAATGGAAGGTTATGTTAAGAAGCAGCTGTGCTACTTTCCCCTGTTCTGCTTCTCTTCCTGCACCCCAGGGATTAGATTTAAATATTCTGTCCTTTCATGAAACTAATATGGATTCTACTTTGCCTCTGAAATAATTTAAATAGAACCTGTGTTGATTTTAAGCATCATTGATACTTCTTCCTATTTTTCTCTGAAGAACAGATAACTGATTTGGCTGTTGCATCAAAGAAGATGGCATATCTCCTGGTTGCTTACTTACCCAAGGAAGTCCATATACTGCAATTTAATCTGGGCACCTCTAGTGTCCTGCAGCCAGATGTTGTTTGTTTGAAGTCATCAAGAACTGTATGATGAATTTATGCTATTAGGTTTCTGGTGTCAGATCTGTGGGTGCTATAATTTTTCTAAAATATGCTAGCTCAGTTCTGGAAGTCATAGACAAAGGAGGGAATTTCATAATTAAGTGAAATTATTTCCTTTGAGCATACCGGATTGTTCAAAGATTTCTCTTTATGTCGCCCATTTCACTTAATATCCAGTAGGAGGTTTTCTGTGTTGTATCAAACAAAGAAGAATGCCTATTTGGTATAATGGCTTTGTTCTGCTATCTAATTAAAATAAATGTGGCAAATAGTTCATGATTTGAACTTTTTAATTAGATCTATTTTGTTTAGAAATGAAAACAAGGGGTAATGTAGCTTCATTCAGCTTCATTTCAGTTTGAAAAATGTAGAACTTGAAATACGCATTTGGAAGTCACTAGATAGATTGCATGTTGCCAGTATCACTTCTTTACTTGTGGAAATGCAGAATGTTATTTGCCTTCACTGGTACATCTTTCCTGTCTTTGATGCTATGGGACATCTATAGCATCAAAGGAAATGCAAGTGTAAAAAATGTGCATATGTTTGATCGTTGTCCTAACAGCCAGGAACCATGCTGAGACAAGGAATAGGTCTCTAGTGTTTTATTACTGCTACATTAGACAGAAAATCCTAACAAACTGAAGAAGCGTGGGAAAACCCAGACAGATAAACCCCAAAGGTTAAGGCGGGTCTGATCTGTGTCTCTTTGAATGGCTGCTTAACTCCTCAGTACTACGCATGCGTTTTCCCCCCTGGATAGGGGCCCCTCCTGCTCACCATCAGTACTCATGACAATCGTACCACTTATATTATGATACAATGTGGGAACTGATCCTTTAATATATCCCTACATTTATTTATTTTTTTGCATGGTATTCATTTGTAATATTTACATCTGACTTCTCCTCCAAGGATTTCAAGTTGGCATATATGGTCACCCCTCATTTTATTCTACCAACAAAAACCCTGTGAAGTTGGTCTGAGAGAAAGCGACTATCCCTAAATCACATAGCAAGCTTCATGAATGAGTGGGCATTTGCACCTTCATCAAGCTGTTGCATCACATTGACTATATGGTTCCTATATCATTAGTGATTTTGCAGGCAATTGTGTGTACAAGATGGACAAGAAAGGAGGGTATGCTTTGATTCTTCACTACTTGAAGGAAAGTAATTCAGATTACAGTGTTTTTGGTGGACCCTGCCAATTCATATTAGAAATGGCAGTGTTATAGATAGTCTAGAGAGCCAGTTTGATGTAGTGGTTAATTGGCTAGAAACTGGGAGACCATGAGTTCTAGTCCAACCTTGGACACAAAGCCAGCTGGGTGACCTTGGGCCAGTCACTCTCTCTCAGCCCTAGGAAGGAGGCAATGGCAAACCACTTCTGAAAAACCTTGCCAGGAAAACTTCAGGGAGTTGTCCAGGCAGTCTCCGAGAATTGGACACAACTGAACGGATTTTTTTTAAATAGTCTACTCTTCCATATGAAATATTCCTTTAAATTGTTTTATATGGAGAGAGAGATTTGAGACATTTATTCACTTAGAAATATGTATTCTACTTTTCTTAGAGTGGCTTGCAGAAATTAAAATATTACAATATTAAGCCAAAAAAAAAAAAAAAGGTTCAGAGTTCATTAAATAAACTATGATCTGTCTGACAAAGCTGATACAGTATTTACCAAAAACTAGAAAGCAGCAAGAGATGGAACCAAACAGCTCTCTGATCTTAAGTGTCCAAGATAAAAGTTTGAAACAGTAAGTTGTACACTTCCCCTTAAATATTTTATTAATAGATATTCCAATAACAATGAAGATTAATATTAAAAGTGTGCCTTGTTGACACTTCCCCTGCTAATTTGCAAGATTTACAGTTATGGCCTTCCTTGAAAAATCCCAAAACCAGTGTATTATTTTATGAACACAGAAAGAAGATATGAGAAAACATTTAACAAGTCAATTAGGATGAACTATCTGACTGAAATATAATTTGAAGTAGATGTAAAATTCAAGTGTCCCATCATCCCTGACATTCATAAAAATAAACTGCTGTGCATTGTTTGCCTCTATTTTTGGAAGCCTAAACTTTACAGAGTGTGTGTGAGAGAGATTAAATGCCAATTGGACTATTTTCTTTGAGTATGTGGGCTGCTTTTATAGTACCAGGAAATGTATGTATGTCCCAACTGACAGATATTTGTTATGGCTTCTTTGTGGGGCTCCTTTAACAATTTGGAAACTTGTACTGGGACAGAATAGAGTTCCTTGGACTAAATGCCTGGAAAACATTTATTTATTTGTTTGTTTGTTTGTTTATTTGATTTATATAGCATTATCACTTAATGCTTGGTATAACATTTTGGGGCCAGTGATCACATCAGGAGTTTTGATAGCATGTTATGAACCCTCTCAAAATGGTTGCCATAGGGGGATTGGTCAATCACAAAATCAGATATACCAGAAAGCAAGCAAGGCCACATGCCTTTTTCTAAGAATGCCTTTGGGATTTATGTGAAGCTTAGATTGAGCTTTAAAGACATAAACAGCTTGCAGGAGGCTGCTTGAAGGACCACCTACATTAATTGGATGCTACCCTGTGCCTCTTTCCTCCGCTGGTAAGTTGAGATGCCACATGTCTGTTGAGGGATGATGGGCTATGGAGTTCTATTGAGGGAGAGGGAGTCAGTTGTGTTAGAAGTCTGCTGCTCTTCCCTCACAAGTGGAGATAAAGCACTTAAGCTGGCCATAGGTTTTCTTTTCCTTTTGGATTAAAAGCAGAAGAGGTTCTCTTGCCCTTGTTTTTATGAAATAAGAAGGGGTGTAAGTTCCAAAGAAATGGATTATTAGTGACAACTTTATGCTCAGGTATGTCACACAACAAGGCTAGGTGAAGGTCAGGGGAAAGGCCTTACCTTCTGCAGGCCTGGAGACCTTGAAATCTCTCCTTAACGTGAAGAAATATGGCATCCTTCCACTGCAAAGGCAGAAAAGATGGAGCAGTTTCTTGGAAATGATGCTACATTATTTTTATTTCATTCATTATTTCTGAAAAATACCTTTGATCCCTGGATAGCTTCCTACTCCCCTGCAAAAAAACTCCTGCTTAATGTGAATTGCCATGCAGTTGCAATTCTTGCCTGAGTAAACATGACATATTTTATGGTGGCATAATGTCACAAGCATCTATGGGGCTGTATTCATGGCATTACATGTAGTGGTTCCATAAGGCTCTCCCTCTTCTAACTTCAGCAAATCTGGTATCTTCTAAAGCCAGACTGAATCCATCACAATCCATCACAGCAATTTTCAAAAATGTTTATTGTTTTAATAGAACTACAATAAAAAAAGAAGCAAACAAAATGTATATATACAAATAAAAAAACAGAAAAGAAATTAAACTATAAATAAAGGATGGCAAGCAGAGGAATATAACTTAGTTTTTAAGTAACAAGTTAAACCCTGATTACATGGAATCATATTGTCCAGTATTTCTATTGCATCAATAAAGAACCTGTACAAAGACTGTGAGTGCACACTTTTCATCAAGCCAATCTTTGCTATCTGGTACAGAAGTGTCTTTCCAAGAACACATATCAATCTGTTTTTGCAGTAGTTAAACTCAATAAGTCCAAAGTGCTTATAAATATATAATTTTTGGGAATATAGTTTAACACATCAATATATTTAAATTTTAAGTCTCTTCCTAGGTATAGTTCACCACATTAGGAATATTGAGCCATGATGGAAGAACCAGAGGGCATGATCAAACTCTGCATTGATGTACAGGACTTTCATATTTATTGTACCTACAGTATAAGAAAGGAAACAACCCTTTTAAAACATCCACTGAGGGATCCAATAGACACACAGACACATAATTCTTTGATTAATTAGTCTTACATTCTTAAGAAACATATTTAACATTCACTTGTTAACATTGGAAATATTATTTCTGTATTCTAAATTTCTTGTAAATTATCATTATTTTTGTAAAATTCTTTAATTGTTGATGAAACTGAATTGTTGGGTTTTTTTTTAAAAAAAACCAAGTATTCAAAATCATTGGACTTTTTGGAGCAGTCAGTGCATTAGGTTGAAAATAAGAATATGGTAAATGTTTTGTTTGATTAAACTGCCTTTCAGTGATTTTAGGCACATTAGAGTCTTTTTATAAACATCAGAAGTTTTGAAAGTATCATAAATAATAAGGTGATCCAGAGTAATCCATTTTTAGCTCAAACCTCCCCCTCCCCACTCAAAATTGGGATACCTGCTATTTAAGAATTATTTCAAGGAGTCAAATTCTCACGGGAAAAAAGAATAATATTTTCATTTATTTCCCAATAGCATCCAAAGATGTCTAGCTGCTTTCAGTGCTGGAAGAACAATCTGACACTAATTGAAAGTAAGTACTTGCCAGGATTTCAAAGGTTCCAAATAATAGCTCTCTAATTGAGCCCATAGTGGAACATACTCAATTTCATTTTCACTGCAATAAAAGAAGAGGTTAATAACCATGCCCAATGATACAACTGAAAGTCAGGAAAATTAAAACTCCCATGTTCATATGGGAGTCACAACTTTGATAGAATGAACCTTGGAGTCTGACCGTTCCATAAAAAATGGATCATTAAGTTGTCAGTGTGTCTAAAATATCTAAGTGGAATTAACATAGACATCCCTCTTAAAATATATACCAGTTGTGGAGTTGTATTCATTTTCACAACATTTATTTTCCCCCATAGGCTTGTAGGTATTTTCAACAACTGTTGCTATCAGTATTAATCTGTATTATTGTGAAAGGATGTAGATGTGGTCTTGAAAAGGGGGAAGAACAATCGACCATTAAGGGAAGAGGAATGTTTACTCAGCCTTGAGAAAGTGGAAAGTGTGGGAAAGAAACTGAAAATAGCCCCCACCTTGATTTCGTTTGGTACAAGATGGGGCAGAGAAAACCTCTGACAGTCTGTCAAGATTCTGCTGCTTCTGTTTCTTTGCCTGCTTCAAAGGGCTGACAGTTATACTGTTATAGCAGTTACAAGGTTCTACAAAGAAGGCTATACTTCAGACTTCACTGTGTTCAGTTTATTAAAAAAAAATCTTTCTCTTGTTAGATATACATCTCAAACTTTAATGCTGTGTGATGCAAAGAACCATGATGACTCTATACAAAAATTAAAATACTGTAATTTCATATTGGAAAGACAATCCCAAGTCAAGGTCCTAAAAAAGAGAAAGAAACTTATCCTTATATATAACATTAAAAAAAAAAAAAAAACCTCATTATTTAAACAACTTATACTGCCTCCCCATCTTGCTACTGCAAGTCTGGGTGTTGAACAAGAAATTTAAAACCAGGAAACATAAACATAAACATACAAGATAAGAAGATAAACATAATTTAAAAATCCAACCATTGACTAGAGAAAAATCTGTTACTTACAAAATGAAAAAGAACCCAAAACAATATCTGTGGAAAAGAAAAGGGGAAACCTCCCCATCTGCCCCCCCCCCCAAAGAGACTGCCCTCTGCATGTCTTTAGTCTCATATTTAATCTTTAATCGGTGAAGGAATTGCCTCTTCTTTTGGAGCTGGGCTCTCAGAAACATAAATAATTGGATCATTAACAGCATCTGGTATGGATTTTTCTATCTCCAACTGAGATGGTGCAATGATAATGTGGAGCGGGTTGGAGAGATCTGTTTTGTATGTTTGTGAGGCATCTTCCTCCCCCAGATCCACAACTTAGAAGATTTAATTAGCATTTCTGCTTACCAACTATTTTTAATGAGTAATCCAAGTATAGTTTTAATCAGTTTATAGAGGGAAAGAGAAACACATGGCAGTTCAGCATTTCTCCATCTTGGCCAGAAGTCCTCCCACTGTCAGCATCTTGTATTATATTTGCTGCTTTATTTGCTGACTATAGCAAGGGTTTGTACAGGTTACTTCTGCAGCATTCCCAAACTTCCAGTAATCTTTTGCGCTCACAATGTACTTGTATTTCATGCACAGTCCTTGGGAGACTGCATCTCATGATCTCAAAAGAATCCAGAAGGCTGCAGTTGGAGCTAATGACAGTGGTCTGATTATGGAGTCATTGAGTTGAGGACAGATATATTGATAATCAAATCCAACATAGTCCCCTCTCTCACCTCTCCCTTCCTTCTCCACCAATGCACAATTTTATGAGAAATGCAAGCATCAAACATTTTAACATTTGTAGCAGTTTTCAAATGAGGAGAAATTGGAATTGTGCATCTTGGGTAAATAAAAAATTCTCCTTGATTGCCTACATTCCTCTCAGCTTCAGTCTTCCTTCCTAACTGAAGCACACCCCTTGAATATAACTGCCTGCATGTTTTAGTTTTCATTTCTTTTCTGGAGACCTAGAATGGACCTTTCCATTTTTCTTTTGTGCATGTTTTGTAACTAAGGCATAACAACAAAAGACTCCTAAAAGTAGAGTCTCTCTTCATATGTTGTAATAAAGGAAACTGTTTTGAAAATCTCTAAAGCTTGAAGTGAGTTGCTTGGAAAGCAGAGCCTAGACGTGGACTGCAAGCAGAGCGTGTGAGCTCATATCCATGTCTACCTTGCACTCAAGTCATTGGACAAGCAATGACTCTTATGCTTTTTCATGCTGCCAGAAGAAATACGTTTTCAAATTTAGACACATAGTAGTACTTTCTTTTCAGATTCTTGGAATATGCAAGGAGGCACCAAGATACGAACAAGCAATGCAGCAGTGTACAAAGTAAAGTTGGAGTCCATTTTGGTACATTTTTGGTACTCAGCTGAGATTTGACAAGAGACATATAACCTGACAATTATTTGCTGAATGTAACAAAGGCTGAATGCAGACACATACACACAGAGGCACACACATGCCCCTTTTTAGGTTAGAAAATATGTAACCAAACTATCCTCAGTTGTTTAGATGTTGTTTAAATTTTGGAACAATTCTGGAAAGAACAGAAAAAAGAAAAGAAAATATATTGTATACCTAGGGTAAAACTAGGCTTTGATTGTGCCATACTGCAAATGTGCCCAAACTAACTGGTACTGCATATTGCATAGGTACAATTAAGGCTGATAACCTATTTGACATCTTCATTTTACTAAAAAGCATTGGGTGAAATTGTTAATTGTTAATTGACCAAAGTCATAATAGGTGCCAGAGGTCAGTGACCATGGTGTACTGACAGCCAGTGTGGTATAGTGGTTAAGGTATTGGAAAGACCCAGGCTCTAGTCCACCCTTAACCCAGAAGCTCCTTCAGTGGCTAAGCAAAAAGTGACCAAGGCCTAAGTGATCATGAATAGGGCCTCTTGACCCTAGAATGAATGCAACTGGCATTCAAGATGGATTAGTGCAAAGGCCCCTGACCACAGGTGCTACTTGCTGTTCAAATAGGAGCCATGTATCCAAGAAGACCCCCAAATTGCACACCATTTTGTCTGGACAGACTGCTGTCTTATCCAGAAGTAAAGATAGAAGATCCCCAAATCCAGGGGCCCCTAAAACACAGTCTTGCTAGGGTTAAGCCAAATCCTGTTCTTCCCCATCTGGATCCCCACAACCTCCAGACACTGCAAAGGGATATTGATGCCATCACTTCATCAGCCCAGGGTAGAGACTGCCTGGACAAGTCCATGCAGTTTTCTTGGCAAGGTTTTTCAGAAGTGGTTTGCCTTTGCCTCCTTCGTAGGGCTGAGAGAAAGTGACTGTCCCAAGGTCATCCAGCTGGCTTTGTTCCTAAGGCGGGAATTCAACTCACGGTCTCCCGGTTTCTAGCTGGATGCCTTAACCACTACACCAAACTGGCTCTCATATAAAAATTAGATGGCACCAATTTGTCATCCAACTCTGTATGTGAACTCAACATCAGTCTACGATTTGTGTTCCTCAGCAACTAGTTTGCAAAGGCATCTTAATAATGGGCGCAACTGGGCCAGTTTGAGTGACAGCTACAATGGAAACAGATATTCAACATGTTTTAATTATCTCCCTTCACCCTCCCATGAACTTCTGGGATTTGTTAAGGCTTTGGGAATTGTCTTGTGAGTCAAATGAAAGGATTAAATTTGCTGTGGGAGAAACGGGGAGCCAGCACTTTAGATGTATAATATACACACGTCACATGCACAGAAGCCTAAAGGAAAGATATTAATAGGAAATGATTTTTTTTTCCTTTGTTGCTTTACCTTGGAAACTGCTTGGAGGACCTTTGTTTTCATATCCCAGATTTCAGTTTAAAAAATTCTGAATGCTAAAAAAATGCTGAACATATAAAGTCTGTGACACATTTAATTAGCTTGATTTCAAGAACATTGTGTTTTACATTTTTATAAGTCTAACAGGTATTGTCTGCTAAATTATTAGAAAGAAACTCCAGTGCAGCTGTACCCATTTTAAAACTGTTATTTACAGTTTACTTTTTAAACATGTGCACCATTTATTTTTATGCCTTTTATTTATTGGTTACTCTGCTAACTTTGATGTCTGTTAACATCAGTAATAGTCCAAATGGTTTTATGTTTCAGGAAGTCATAGTAAAGTGATTCAATTTTTTTAAAAAAACCCTTAAAGGTAGAACTTTGGAATAGATATAAGGAAAAAAGAAGTACTTTACTCTCTCAGTCTCTTTCTCATCATGTTTGTGTGTGTGTGTGTGTGTGTGTGTGTGTGTGTGCATACACACACACTGTATATGTATAAAACAAGACTCCATGGGGTAGTTTTAAAAGTGCAAGATCACTTATATAAAAGCTGGATTGCCTTGATAAAAAACCTTTATATATTCAGTCACTTAAAAGTAAATTATTTATGTACAATGGTCTCAGTGGCCTTTATCCTCTTACTTCTTTGGACTATATATCAAAAACATTAATACTTATAAGCTCCTTTGACATCAACAAGAATATTGCATGCTTTAATGACACAGAAAGTTTGCTACATTGTGGCAAAAATAAACATGAAGTAGAAACTCAATCATTAGTTTAAATCTTCCTTCAACCATGAATTTACTTGATGGCTTTTGACAAAGTTCCAGTTTCTAACATTATCCCCCTTTCACATGTACAGTACATACCTGAGAATATGTAAATATTTTATACTTTATGGAACTTAAGGTACTGAGTTGAACTTTCTAAAAAGAGAACTTTGTGGAGAAGTCGTTCATTGAATAATGTGCCATGCAAAGTCACTCAGTCAACTCTGGTCAAGTGGAGACTTGAGTCTGGGTCTCCCTTATCAATGCCCAGCATCATATACAGTCACAAATTCTAAGTGCATCCATAGCACTAAAATAATTATACACAAACATATTCATATTCCCCACCCCATTCCTCCTAAACCCTCTCTGTAACTGTCTGTTTCAACTAGCAGCAGCAACAGTTGCCAAAGGAGAATTAGATCCTTGTCTGGAGATAATCAGGAAGAGAAGAGAAAGCTGAAGCTTGGGGGTGGCATCAAGACCAGGAGAATTTCACAAAATTGGGAATAACTCTGTTACATCTGCAAATATATAGATAAGGCAGGAAAATATCATTCCATTTCCTCTTCAGTTTATCATACTTCTTTCAAAGTCTACATGAGAATCCCTGTACATCTCAGTATTATATGTATTTATGCAATAGCATCTCTAATTGTAGTGATAGTTTATATATACTGTACTTCTACAAATATACCCAGTTATTCACAAGCAATACTCTGATATAACTTTTTAATGAGTGCATTTTGTATACACCTTCCCCTATATACAGTGAAACCTTCACTGCCCCCTTTTAAAGACAAAAGGGTCAAGATGGAGCTGGTCTTAGTCTCCTAGTTTATGTCCTAGCCTGGTGTCCCTAGTAGGACTGACAAAAGACAAGCCTTCATGTACCCCAGGATTTACTATGTCAAGGCAAGATAGACAAGCTGCCTCCCCAATCACCCCTAGTGCAGAACACATCCACTGAAGGATAACCCACAGCCCTCCTCCCTTTTGGCTGGAAGAAAACATTTAGTTATTTTTAGAAAATGGAGAGGGAAGAGAGGTTTACTTGAGCAAAACCAAATGCCCTGGCCCTACATTTCATTTTAAAGCTTTGTTTTGGGAGGAAAGAGAGAAATTGGGGAAGTTTAGACAAATTGCTGGAAGATGAAAGGTACACAGAAGTTGGAAAAGGCCCCATGTTCAAGTGGTTTTCAGGGTAATTTGAGGAAGACAACACTTGTAAAGATGGAAGGCAGGACTCCAGATTAAGGGAAAGGTAAACTGCCTGGATCTGTGGTACACAGAGAAAGTAGCTTCTCAGGGAGGCAGAAGAGGAGCACCAAATTGGGACCTGAAGCCTCTAGGAATCAATTGAGAAACTCCAAGCTTGGAATAGTGGAGGGAGGTCATTGTTGGCCCTTCAAGGTAGGACAGGTCAAGAAACTGACACTGCAGGGATTCCAGGAATGCTACTTTATTTATGTAAGATATTCTATATCAACAGAATCTTCAAAGCTTGCCCAGCACCTTCACTGCCTGCTTTTAAGGACAAAAAGATCAAGATGGAGCTGGTCTTAATCTCTTTCTCATGCTTCTACTTTCTCAGGACTGAGCAACTATTTTCCTTCTGTTACCTCTTTCTCAAGGCCAGAACTAAATTCTTCTATATCACCTCCCCTGTCAGAATCACCCCCTTCTCCCTCACCAGCAGATGGGCTTGGGCCACTCACCTAGTTCAATTAGTAAGTCCAGAGGAGTTAGATAGAGTTAGAATGTTTCCTCCACCATCAAGATCTACTGAGCTGGGAAGGAATGCTTCATCTTTGTCCTGGGTCTCATTGTCTATTGTTAGTGGTGAGAGCTCACAGGGATGAGGCTTGTGAAGAAACTGCAAGTAGAACCGATGTACAAGTTGTGGGTGTGGACATTGGAATACTTTGATTCAGGGTAGCCTTTCCAATGAATCAGATATTATAAATGTACACTACTGTGTCTAAAGTCCAGAATATATTCCCCTTCTTATTCCTCTTTGCCATCTATCAGAATTGGAGAATGGGAGGAGGGAGAACCAGGTTTTAAATGAAAGGGAGAAGGCAGCTTCTCCCAAATTAGGAGTGACCTGTGAAGTACATAATCAATGATGTAGGCAATTGTAGGAGGAAGGCCACTGGGTTAACTTGTGCAATTGAGAAGGGGCCAATAAACTTTAAGTCCAGCTCCTTAGATTGGTGGGAGGAAGATAAAAACATAGGAGAAAGCCACACCAAGCACCCACTGCGATCTTGGTACCATCTTGCCTACGTGCATATGAGCCATGCTTGTAGGCAGCTTTGGCCAATCTCACTGTTCCTTTAAAAGGATCCGAGTAGCCTGTCTTCCCTGGAGAAAGTCAGAGGCTCAAGGAAGAGTGGAGGCCAAAGTTTTGGAGGGCAAGATGCAGGGATCGTAAGCAAAGATTGCCTGAAAGGAAAGCATGCCTATGGAGAAATGTACTGAGTTGGTGCAGGCAAATTCTGCAAGAGACAGCAGTTAGTTCAGTTGCCCTGCTGATAAGAGGCATAGCACCTGAAGTACTGTTCTAGCAATTGATTTCATCTTCTCCAATTATTCATTAGAGGCTGGATGATGAGGCGATAACAAATGTATCTGAATGTCCAATAACTGGCCTTTTAAAATGTACACGTAATTTAAAGCCATGATGTGAGAACACATGAGTGACTAAGCTCCTGTACCTAAAATGTGGTCAAGAAGGAGTTATGCAGTCCTGAGTCACTGGGAGATTGGTAATGGATCTATAGAAACCGTCTCCCATGGTCCAGGATGGGAGGGGACTGGCTGAAGTAAACCAGACAGTTTAGCAGGGACAGTTGTGGCTTATTAACAGACATGACAGAATGACAGCAGTCCTTGACAACTGCTTTCATCCTCAGCCCCCAGAACTCTCTGAGCAGTTGATGCAAAGTTTTAAATGCTCCCCAATGTCCAGAGTTTTACTGCCATGCCAAAGTTCCAATATTTTTTTTCTCTGATATGAAGGTTAATATAGAAATGCCCATCATGAAGCAACTGCCTGTCATTCATAGGGAAAGGGGATGAATCAGTCTATGGGGCTTCCTGAAATAAAATTAAATTGCTTCTAGCCTTTATTGGAAACTGGTAATCTGCAAGAAGAAAGGTACCAGTGTAATTTGTGGATCATAAAGTAACAGGTATCTGTAAGCTAGAATGCAGCAACAGGATTTTATGCTTTATCCTTGGGACTTGATTTGCTTTATGGCCTCTGCTATCTTGATTGCTTCTGGTAACTGTATGGAATAACTTTTGTTACTGTATTTTGTGTTAATTCAATTATTGTAAATTTTGTGCCGTCTTCAATTCTTTGATACTGAGGTCTTGCCCACAATGGATCTGAGCCTAGTCTCCCCATATTCTTATTTCATCTACCAGTAATTGTCTTGGGCAGTTTGCCACCTAAAATGAAAAGGAAGTTTTATTTTTTTCTTACGTTTAAAAGCAATTTTGATTTTTAAATTATAGAATTGTGCTTTACTTTTAACTCTCCTTTTACTGGGGGGGGGGTTTGTTTTTACAGGATGTGAGATAGTCTTAATTCTAGTGGCAAAAAACATTCTTATTAAAACATTATTGATTAAAAAAAACAAGAAACAAATTTCTGTAGTCATCCAAAAAAGAAAATGTATCTCCTTCCTGACATTTGAATCTGCTTTCTTGCAAATCAACCTATTCCATAAAGAGATGGCCTTTATTTTATATTTTATATTATTTTATATTTTATATTATTTGTTTTCAGTTTCATGACTACTAATTAGAATAATACAAATGTATGAGATGACTGTTTCAGAATTGGAGTAGAAAAGACAAATGTGAGTTTTTCACACATTTTAGCTTGTTCGATTTGTGGCAATTTTTATCACGTTGATTTGAAATGTAGCACAATTGATGTTTCAGATTAATGTTATTAGACTAAAAACCAGCATTTTTATGAATCATAAAATTTTGGATCTTTTAATCAGATCTGTTTGATTGTTTGGTTGTTTTGTGACAGAATCCTAGAATTGGAAGGAAACCTAGAATCGTTAGTGGGAGATGGGTGGTGATAAAATTTGACAAATAAAATCATCTAGCCCAATATCCTGCCTAGCAAAGGATCCACTACAGCATCTCTAACTTATTTTCATTAATGGGATATTATTATATCTCATTAATACAACCAAATATGTGTTGGATGGTTCCTGTTATTTTGCTTCCTTTTCATTGGGAAGAAGGGTTGATACCTGTTCTTATAAAGCATTTTGTGGGGGCAGCAAATATGAAAATGTAAGTGGACCAATACTGGAATTGAATTAAGTTACCTTATATCAAATTAAGACATTGATCCAGTTTACAGTCTAGTTTCATTGGAAACATTTCTTTAGGATTTTAAGAGAAAAACTTCTATATTCTACATGGAGATCCAAAAATTTCCTCCCCCCCCCAAAAAAAGTAAGTAAGTAAGCAAATATATTCAAGAACTGATAAACAAACTGATGGGAGTCCTTGGTGCTCTCTGAGCTTGGTTGTTTTCTTGCAGACGTTTCATTGCCCAATTAGGCAACATCTTCAGTGCTAGAAGGGAGTGGGGATTGCTCTGTGTTTATATACAGTAGCTTGCCCTGACAGTGTTGGTGGGGGTGTTGTTCTCTCCTTGGTAGCTCCTTGATTAGCCTGTTGTTTCCTGCTTGGTTGTTTGATGGATAATTGTATTTTTGGGAGTTTTTAATGAAAATATAATTGTTGGCACTGAATGAAAATCCACATTTGAAAGAAATTCTCACTGATTCATTATCATTGTCTTTGAAGGCTTCTGGGTGAAGTTTTGCTTCAGCTCATCATTAGCTAGGTGTTGATTTGACTAACTGATGGAACAGAACTTGCTACACAAACAAAATTAGTTTTGCTTCAGGTGACAAGCTATAAATACGTTTATCTATGTTTGTATCTAAAGATAATATGATGCAGCTTTTCTTCTTTATAAACCTACCTGCATTAAATTCACAACTAAGGTACTCTAAATTCACAATCTTCACAAATGAGCAGAAATGGTAAAGGAGTCCAAATTCTCTATTTCTGAATCGTAGATCAAATATTGTCATTTTGACTGCCAGAATATATCTTAATAAAAATATTCCTATTTTCTTTGCAGCTCATGCCATTCTCCTGATTTCATTTGGGGATCACACACCAAATGTGATATTACTACATTACAGTTAGTCATACATGGCTACAAAGAAACAGAAAGGAAACAGGCACAATACAAGTGAGGTGTGGAACAATCTAAATGGGGAAGGGCAGATTGTTGACAACTTCCAAAGTTCTGCCAATGTTTCCTAGGTTAGCTTTATCAGTCTTTTAAGGCCATCAGATTTTTAAAAGAGCCCTTCACAATGAAAACCAGTGACCTGGAGTAATTGAGGACTCTAAGTTGGCACAGTGTAAGGTCTGATTCTGGGACCTCTAGAGGAATGAAGAGACAAGACACCCTTGGAATGTCCTGCGGAGTATTTCTGAGTATAACTTGGACATCAGGAGCAGGCATATTCACTCATTTTCTGGGGTCGACACCACCAGTAGAGAGGCACCTTGGCCGTACTGAATCCCCCTGCAGTCATCTTGAAATTAGAAATCCACTGTAAGTACACATTGTTAAAAGTAGTTCTGCAAAAAACAAACAGAACAAAGCATCTTTATTTAGTTCCTTCTCAACTGATTCCAAGGTGTTGGGGTAAAAGATGTATCTATAACTCCCAGAATTATATTTTCCATAGGTGGTCTTGACCTTCATTTAATCACAATCCCATCTTCAGTTGGAAGATCAATTATTCATCTCCATTTATTGTGCTTTTTCTCCTCTCAAACTAATTTCCCACAATCAAATTGAATAGGATTCATTTTCAGTATGAATGCATAATTTTCTTTGAAAAGGAAAATTAATTACAAGTCTCAAAATACTCGAGAAACTGAGATTCATGCTAGGCACCACATTTCTGACAATACAAGATTGACCTGGCCAACAATGAGCTCTGTACAAATCTATATTTAATTTAGAATTATGAAGTTATTTTGTTCATTTGGTGACATTGGTGCTTGTTTCTTCTTTTCCTGAACAAAGAAGGGAGTGGGGTTGTTCAGCTTTGTACCAAATCCAGTTAAATGCATTTTATAAATTAAGGAGCCCAGCTATTCACAGTCACTTTCAACTTTAAATTGGCAGTTTGTAGTAACTGACATTACTTTTTTATTGAAAGGATGAGGTCCAAATGGGTAGAAATCTCTTTCTTCCAAATTTTGAGAAAGATCTTTAATCTCTTCATTTCTGAGTGGTTATGGCAATTCCTTGTTAAGAAGAAATGGCACTCTACTAACAGGAAAACAAAATGGACTCCAGCAAGTTTTTTATTAGGACAACATCAAAAGAAGGTGTTGGGAAGGGTGGGAATGAGAATTCATCTCAACTGATTAGTAGAATATAGAAGCAAAATTGTATCAGTGTTATCCATTTTCAAATAACTGTAATAATATTTCAGTGCACACCCATAATGTTTTCACAGTATGAGATAGAATTAATATGCCAGATTGCTGAAGCTGTTTGTCTTGTGAAGATCCCCTACATTCTTCATCTGGAGGAGAACACATGGGTTTTCACTCTGCCAGCCTAAATATAAAATTCTGATACTCCCCCAGTTAGGATCCTTGCTCTGATCCTAATTGGAAAGAAAGGAAGCTGGAGAAGTGAAAGAGATAATTCTAGTGCTGCACTGCTGGAGAAGAAGCAATAGATGTGTTGTTGGAAGAATGAAGATGGGTGATAATTTAGTGGTAAAACACTTATTTTATATGCTCATCCTGAAGACACTTCTGTTAAAGGGCTATGCCACTATTAAATGCAAAAGTCTTCTATATCTATGTAGCAATATTTTGTATTTCTAGGTAAGTGTGCTGACATGCAGTCTCCATTCCAGAATTATATTCTTTCTACACTGTCAGGCTGAATCATGAGGGTTTCATATTTCCTGCCTGATCTAGAGCTTTGGCCTTTTAAAATTCTCCAATGTATTTGTGGCAGCAAAACAAAAGGATCCCCTCCACACACATCCATCCCCTAGAACAGTGTTTCTCAACCTTGACAGCTTTAAAATGTGTGGACTTCCACTCCCAGAATTCCCCAACCAGCATGGCTGGCTAGGGAATTCTGGGAGTTGAAGTCTACACATTTCAAAGTTGCCAAGGTTGAGAAACACTGCTTTAGAATATAGGAGCATTTGCAAGACTTTCTCAGGAAGATAAACCTACCATTGGTCGTAGCAGAGTTTCTGTCCTTCTCCTGTAAGATTATCTTATTTTTATACACCCCATAGCCCAAGAGCCCACATATACTTCCTCAACCGAATTTTGAATACAGTCCTTTGCTTTTCTTAACTGAAGCTTCACTTCTAAGTAACTCCTAGATAAAACTACCACTTCTGTCCTTTTTTGGTTCTTCCTTGCTGTGTAAAACTGGTTCTTCCTTCTCTGGTTAGGATCACATTTCATAATACCTGAGAGCCCCTTAGACTATGGGAAAGTTGCAGTTTTCAGCAGCATATATATTTCTTCTTCTTCTGATAACTTTAGGCCTAAAATTTAGCTCTGGTGGATGTGATGTCACTAGTAAAGGTAAAGGTTTCCCTCGACGTAAAGTCCAGTCGTGTCCGACTCTAGGGGGCGGTGCTCATCTCCGTTTCTAAGCCTTAGAGCCGGCGTTGTCCGTAAACACTTCCGGGTCATGTGGCCAGCATGACGACACGGAACGCCGTTACCTTCCCGCCGAAGTGGTACCTATTGATCTACTCACATTTGCATGTTTTCGAACTGCTAGGTGAGCAGGAGCTGGGATTAACAACAGGAGCTCACCCCGCCGCGCGGTTTCGAACCGCCGACCTTCCGATCGCAGCGCCAACCCAACTTAAAAAAAACAAAGTCCCACCTTGTCTGGTGATATTGCTATCATACCCTGTGGTCCTCATTGGTCCAACATTATATCATCACCACCACCACCACCACCACCACCACATATTCCCAGTCAGAGGAATTTTTTTTCCAACCCAATATGTATAATTTAGCTATATATAGTCATGGTTTTTTGATTATCATTGATAAGTTTAGATCTTAAAGTTATGTCTTGAGGTTTGCTTTATGGGTCTGAAAAAAACTGATTCTCTTAGAAATGAAACAGGAAAAGTCCAGAAAATCAAGTTTTAGGAAAAAATGTTAAAACTTGGGTAACTTTTAAAAATGACATTTGGTCTTTTAAATTATGTTAATAAAAATAAAATCAAAATAGTAAACTCTCAATTTACTAGATGTAGTTGTATTATGTTTTGGGGTTAGAATTTACATGAGCCTGAAGTTCCATTTAGCACAGCTTCCTTTTCTGATTGATTATGAGCATCAGAGATACAAGGCACAAAGCTAACAATCTTCTCATATTGTTGCTTCCCAGGATCAGTTGTTGTTGTTCAGTCATTGTGTCCGACTCTTCGTGACCCCATGGACCATAGCACGCCAGGCCTTCCTGTCCTCCACTGTCTCCAGGAGTTTACTCAAATTCTTGTTCATTGTATCAGTGATGCTATCTAACCATCTCATCCTCTGCTGTCCCCTTCTCCTTTTGTCTTCAGTCTTTCCCAGCATTAGGGTCTTTTCCAGTGAGTCCTCTCTTCACATTAGGTGGCCAAAGTATTTGAGCTTCAGCTTCAGTATCTGTCCTTCCAATAAACAGTCAGGGTTGATTTCTTGTAGGATTGACTGATTTGACCTCCTTGCAGTCCAAGGGACTCTTAAGATTCTTCTCCAGCACCACAGTTCGAAAGCATCAATTCTTCAGCGCTCAGCCTTCCTTATCAGGATAAGTACTAAGAACTAAACTAGAGGAGATGACACAAATCCAATTAGCAAGTGTATGAATGGCTTTTAACCAGTTAATAACAGATTTGGAGACCTGATTCAGTAGAAGTAGAAATTGCTGATCTGGACTGTACTCCCCATACTTGCTATTTGGATTGGGAGAATCTTAAAAGATTTTATTCCTATCCAAATAGCAGCTGTCAACTGAAGCTTTTCTTTTAATCCAATTTGCAGGCATCTCTCCTCTCCTGCCCAAACTGAAGTAATATCACAACATGAAGCACAGTGTTAACTGCCACTTATTTTCTGTTTAAATGACCTTTCATGCATTTATTAACTGCATAAATGGCATTTTGTCTTGTATTGCTCTGCAGCTAAGATGAAAGGTGGGATCTGCAGGTGACTAGGATAACTAGTAGTCACTGGTACACTATACATCCATGAATTTGTTTAAGGTAATTCCCTTTGAAAATCATTGTGGGGTAGACATGAGAATATGTTCCAAGATTTCCACTGCTGTTTGGTGCTTAACTCAGTGGAACTTAAAAACAAGTGTTAAACAGTAATGATCTTCCTTACTGTTCCAAACATTCACTTACGTTATTTCCCTGCATAGGTGCCTGAAGATGCTAGTGCTGTGGAGCTTTCTAACCCCTTAAAGTTTTGGTTGGATTCTTGATTAAGCAATATTATATATTGTTAAATAACAATAACAATAACAATAACAATATATATATATAATATATAATATAATGATGTGGCATTAAATTATGTATAAAATGCTTTAATGATTCTTTATTAGAGTGTTGGTTTTAATTTTTGGCTTTATAGGCATAGGCATGATTAAGAAAACCAACTATTCTCCAAGAGATATTAGAATATTAACTTTGGGGGACTAATCCATATTCAGAATACAGTAGACGAGGCTTTGGATTGCACAGAACCAGGGGTATGGTCAAAAAAATCAAGATGGCAGCTGTGACTGTGTGATCAAAGCTCTGCTCATTTTTTTATGTGAACTCTTCTTCAAGTCAGAGTACAATTCAGCGTAATTCAAAACAAATCCATTCCATATTGTGAATATTGTTGGAAGAAATGGAGTTATTACTTGACTAACACTGCAAAATTTGTTATAAGTGCATTAAGTTCAAAAAACATTCATTCAGAAGACATTTTCCTGATATTATTTCTCCATAAATGTTTGCTAGATCCCTGCAGTAGCAATTTCCATATCATAATCTTTTAAAACATACTTGAATTTTGTGTGTGTGTGTGTGCACATGTGCATACATGCTCTGTAGCATTTTCATTCAGCATAACATTTTACACAGACAGCAGGCAATTTGATTTAGGGTTGTTAAGCTATATAGACTGTTATTTCCTTTTCTTTGTCTTTCTCTTGCTGATAGACTTAGTTGGAGCTCTTTTTTGACTTGTCAAGGAACATCGCTGGGGATTTCCAGGAAAGAATGAAAAAGCTGAAATTTGACAGGCTTCTCCAAGCTCTTGACTGTGTTTCTTATTTCCCTCTCCCTTTAGCCTGCTCTTGAAGATTGGAGAGCAGAAAAGGGAAATAATGAAATGTTCCTTGTGAGAAGAAGAGGAGCACCACATGAGATTGCACAAACACAGGCTGTTATTATGAGTGGAAAAGTGTCAGGAGGGAGGGTGTGCAGAGCCCTTCCATTAGCTTACCTTTTTTTTTTCCTGGGTCCCTCTGAAAGGACATTAGCAGAAGAAATGTGGGAGGAAAGGGGCAGGTAGAATAAGAGTGCCCCCACTGCTCTTTTTTCCTTGATTTCCCCGCACCAGGGGTGCCTGCAGGGAGAGGTAAAAAAGTTCAAGAGAGTAGCCACAGTCATGCCATCAAAGCCCCACCCATTGTTATGTGTGCACATGTAAAGAAGGGCAGAGCTTCATCTATATTAGTAAATTATTAGGTTTCTTCTGTTTATTTTACTTTACTTTTTGAGAGGTATTACAATTACATAGCAGATTAATTTGTTGGCTATTACTGGTTTTCTTTTCATTTGTGTTTGTCTATTGTGTTCTCTTTTTTTAAGATTGTGATAAAATTATATATTAAAAAACAAACAAAAAGAAGGGTAGGGCTTCAACTGTATGGTTGTAGCCACCATCTTGACGGTTTTGACCCCTTCCCTGTGGACCCTCTGCCCTATCCTCTATAGGCATTTGATATTCAGCTGTGTTTCAAGGCAATGTTGAAAGCTTTGCGGAAGCAGTTCTTCCAGCGTTCACCAATTCTGCTAGAAATGTCAATGGGATGGTTCCTGGTCAACTGGTGAAAGATGCTGGACTTTCTTATTCACAGAAGGCTTTTTGCTAGAACATTGTCACGCCTGCTTCTCAATGGTGCAGAATATTTGGTAGCAAGGTATTCCTTCACCCCCATGTCATCTTTTGTTTTAAAGTTTGGTTTTACCCATCTCAAGTTGGTGATTATTTCACTTAGGAGAGGCTGAATAATATATTGAATCATGTAATATAGGATTGTAATAGAGAAAGTATGTCTGTGGAAGCTGGATTTCTTTCAAAAAAGAAATTAAGCATACCGCTATATTTAAAATAAGAAACAAATTAAGCTATTTGTCCATATAATCAGTCATATTTATATTACTTGGCAGTGGTCTGTAGAATTTTTCAGTTAGAATTTTTTTTCCCCAGCTGTTACTGCAGACTCCCTGAATTAAATCCGGGATTCCAATGAAACCTCAATTAACAGATCAGTTGAGATGAGGTGGTGTCTGTTATTCCCAATCATCTGTTCAATTGGAGAGTTATGTCATCGGTGATGATGTCATTACACAAATTTGCATGACTTTATGTCATTGGTATAAGGACCCTGATGTACAAATGATGCACAGTGAAGTGATGCAATGGGAATTTCATCTTCTGTGTCCAGAGTTCATTGCATAAGGGCTGTGAAGTCCAAATTTTGCTGTATTTGTATGGAAGGCAACGGCTCCTCATCTGAGCTATGGACTTTTACAAGCCTGGAAACTGTAGACTCCACAAGGGGGCCCGTGAATTATAGAGTCAACATTTGAAAGAATTCAGGAAACTGTAGTAACAGAATAAACCCAAGCATGATATATTATGTATGTATGTATGTAAAGTCAAGCATGTATTATCAGCACTGTCAGGATGGGGTGGGGAAGGCAGAACAATGAAAGCAGCATTATGCTATTCTATGGCAAACCCCATTCCTTTTGAATGTGAGTTGTGAATAGCTTGCAATGTGATGACATGATACTGTTTTTGTCATTCTGATGAAATCAGAAAGCTCCTGCAGGCACCATGTCTGAGATGCAGCTCTTGTATCGTAATTCATTAAGGTTGTGCATGGCTTCTGTAGAGCAGCATCCTCAAACTGGCTGTCCTCCAAATATATTGGGACTGTAAATACTCACATTCCCAGCTGCCATGACTGAAACCATTAATTTATTATAAGACTAGGGAAGGAAAACATCAAGGCTAGATTTAGCTATTGTTTGTAAGAAGTCCAGTTCTGCTAGCTCCTAGAAAAACAATTGCTATTGTTCCTCTAAAAGGAATTAGGAATGCCAGTGAAATTCTCCAGAGGCAGGCTTAGAAAATAGGTCCAGGTTCTCATAAAACCAACCTCCAGGTGACACCTAAATTCAGAGTACCTTAGCTTTTTCAGTTCTCCATTTTTAACATGATCAAGTGATAAAGAGGAGGTAAGGATGGGCATTGTTTAAAAGCATTCTTCATCAACTTTCTTCTCTCTCTCTTTTTATAACAATTAATTTAAGGGAGAAGTTAAAGGAGAGAAGAATATGTTTAGGAGCTGGGTGGTGGTAGTGATGGGCATAGTCTCACAAATCCTTAACATTTAGTATGTTACTGAAATAAATTTTGTTGTGAAGTCAGGAGAGTTTTGTGTATTTTAAAACCATGTATTGCTGTAGACAAAGAGATGCTTGACTTTTACAGATAATTGTGACCCTTAGAAGTGTCAGAAGTTGGGATGGGGGGAATAAAGTACAGGGTATTATTATTATTATTATTATTATTATTATTATTATTAAATGTTGGAAGAAACATTCTTGACCTATTGGACAGTATCTAACTGACCCAGATAGATAATTTGATTCTCAAGTTTTTAGTTTGTCTTATTGTTGAATAAAACTATTTATTGTGACATCATGTCAGTCTGCCCAAAGGAAGCAATTCTCTTGCTGGATACTGTACAAATTTGTCTCCTAGGATTTTTGGTGTAAGTTTTTGGCAGGTCACGTACTGGAGGAGAGGAATCTATCCCTAGACATTTTCCTAGTGTAATGTTTGAAAGTGCTCTTGTCTCTTGTCTTATTTCAGAGGTCATAAGGATTCCTTTTATATATTTGGTAAAACTGTCAAGAAAAAGAGAGAAGACTTTTCTAATGTATCCATAGGGCATTACGGAAAAAGCCTTTTCTCGTTAAAAAATTAGCTATATATTCAGTCATGTATTTTCAGCAAATCATTGTATGGGAAAGTAAGAGCCCAAAAGATGGACAGGTTTGCCTTGAGATTTCATGTTAAATCAATGACATTAAGTGACTTCTTGACTAACAGAGGAATTTACTCCGCCATTGTCCATTCAGTATTTAGTTAGCAGTGCTGAATTTATTCTAAATATTGCCAGAAATAGCATCAGGCAGAAATCACTTCTCATGAGCTCAGTGTTTTACATCTAACTGTGTTCTTCATCCAGCAGAATGGATCCATTAGAATGGCTGCTGCTAGTAGAATGCATTTTCCTTCCTGCTTTTTGTTGTCTGTACAACCCTAATCTGCTCCAATTTTTTTCCTTACAACAACATTAATACATACTTAAGAAGTAGTCCTTGCAAAAGGAGGAAGAGGAGAAAGCTCCAGTTACGCTACATTACTGTACAGGTGGAACATGGCTTCAGACTCATAGGATAAAGCTTTTTCTTTGAGTATATTTGGCAAACACATTTCTCTAGGAAAATAAATCAATGGGATGGTTCAATAAAAGAAATGGGAGCCTACAATCTTGAAAACTTGGATTAGGCTCCAGAGTGGAGTAGAGAGCTAAGCATTGTTCAGAAGCAATGGAGTGAACCACAAATCAATTTTAAAGCTGAGCTAAACCCCACAAAGGCCCTGGATGCTCACAGTAAAGGGAAGGACAACTGATGTCTAGAGTAAAAAACAGTTACAAAATTTAAATCCAAAAATACAAAGGACTCAGCCATTCCATCTTTAGTTTTAATTTCCTTTACTGAAGACTGCACAGTGGCCTGATCTGGACTGAGGTATGGGAAAGAGGTTGAATTGTTGAAAGCCTATGAGGAAGGTTAAACTTCACCCATCCCCATCCAAATTAGAATACTCTTCAGAAATGCAGTGTGATGACTGCCTTCTAGAAGGCAGTCCATATTCTTGTCAAGAAAACTGCATGGGCCATGTAGTCACCAGGCAGTCAAAGAATCTCTACTTTTCTTTAGAAGTTAAGCCTTTGCTCAGGAAGGAACAGAATAAAGAAATTAGCCATTCTGATTTGAAAGAGTGATCGTACTCTTCTGGAGGTCTCCTGGGTAATTGACTGGGATATGCTGTGAATCATACAAATGCCATGTTAGAGAAGACAAATAGCTAATTGTTTGCAAAATATACAATATCATGAGAACTTGTCTAAAAAGTATTTCAGTGAAATTATTGGAAAGAGAATATTTAGGAGTGGGTAGCTTTTCCTGCCAAAGCTCTAGAACAGTGTTTCTCAACCTTGGCAACTTTAAGATGTCTGGACTTCTGGGAGGAATTATGGAAGTTGAAGTCTAGACATCTTAAAGTTGCCAAGGTTGAGAAATACTGCTCTAGAATGACCAATTAATGATATTCTTGTGAGCTGGATGGCGACTTTGGTAATTAGCTTGTGTAACTACATGTACCAGCAATTCCCTGAAAACAACGCTGTTTAACTCAATCAGTGGAGAACTACATAACTCCCTCTAATTTTTCAATAGGGGAACATCATGAACAATTAGATCTGATTTCTCTGCAGTCCTCTGGGACATTGTTCTTCACCCTGTCAGACTCCAGTACTGCTGCTTTTCCTGAAACCCAGCAGAAACTTAGGCCAAAAGTGGCAGGGCAATAGGAATAGAAGGTGTAACTTTACATAAACAGAGACCTAACATGCCTGCATTTCTCTGCGATGCTGCCATGTCTCTTTGCTTCAGTGTCCTGTGCCTATTCTTATCCTTATATTTTCTCTTGTTTTTAGTGCAGCAGATATTTAGCTTTTGGTCTTGCTTCTTCAAGGCAAATATACAATCTTCTCCTACAGATCCAAGCAATGGACTTTACAGACATTGAATGACAGTACATGGCCAATAAGTCCACAGACAGTACTATGTAATTAGACTTGGATTTGGTCACAGTTCCCCTTCCAATGGAATTCTGTGATTGTAGCAAGGAAAAAAAAAATGTGTTAAAGCTTGTCAAACCTGCTTTACAGTTCTGATCTGGACACTTCTATCATGATGTATATATTTAAAAGGATTTTGTCTCTCCCTTAAGAAAGGTGATTTGGTCAAACCTAACCCACGGCTAATCCATTTAACCAGCTTGCCTCAGTGTGAGCATAAGCCATTGACCATTTCTTAACGGCAGGTGTGAAGAACATCCTCTCCCTACACCTAGCCCACTGGAAAGGCAATCTCCACCTGTATTTTTCTGCTACACGTCAAGAGTATTGCTTTCTGACTTATGCTAACTCAAATGATACTGTCTGGTTTACTGTCTGCCAGGAGAGCCCAGGCTGGTATGGTATGGAGTGTGGCTGAAAAAAAATCAAGATGGTGGCTCCAACCTTGTGGTCAAAACCCTGCCCCTTTTTTACATGTATTGCAATGCACAAAAAAAAAAGGAGTAGGGCTTTGACTGCATGGTAATGGCACCCATCTTGACTTTTTTGACCCTTGCCAGTTGCCCCTGCCTCATGTGCTTCATTTCATTATTGACAAACACCTCTGCTCCAACTGGCTATTGTGCCTCCTGGCAGGAATGTTTTCTCCCCTCTGATCACTGGTAGCTATCCTCCATGGCCATTTTCTTTTACAAATTCACCAATGACAAGCTCAAAAGTTATCTTAAAACAACAACAACAATAAGTTCTCTGACAGAGCAGTAAAAGACTTCACCCCATCCTCCTCCAAGAATTCACAAGATAGGGCCTATGGTAAATATGGTCCAGGTAAACATCAAGCCATCATTACACCAAAGTATAGGAAGGTTGAAATCCAGAAAGGGATTTCTTAAACCAGCTTCATTTCTAGCTGGTTTACATATGAGAGACAAGTAGCTTAAGGTCACAGTGTGGAAAAGCTCCTAATCATGCCCCTGGTATTAAATTAATGCCCCTAAAATTAACTTTACCTTTCAGAAGGTTCAAGAAAATGGGAAAACAGTTTATCTTTTTTATCTTCCCCCAGATTGTTTGAAGAATGACATCTAGGTTTGTGTATAGCAGGAAGAAAAAGAACAAGCAGATGCTTCTGATAAATTTGAAAGGTAATGTTCTTGATAAAATTAGTATGGCAGTGGGATTCTGCTAGCAATTTGTCTGTGAATGTGTTAATATGGTGAGCCATCCACCTAACCTAAATTTGTAAATCTATAAATAAATGTAAATATCGAAAATCCTGATATTAGTAGCCTCTTTTCAAAAAACCAGATCCTGAGTAAGAGATAGAATCCATAGAATCTCACATTCAAAGAACTGAAACAAGCCTAACAACTCCATTTGGCCTTGATCCAATCTATTTAACACATGTTTGTTTGGTTTTTAGACCACATCAATTTACTTAAATGGGAAAAATGTCTTTGTTAAATCTGATCAAATTTCATACCACAGCTGCTAATACCACCCACATGTTTAGGGAAAATTTATCACTTGTCCTAAAGCTGTGAACAAAGCCCACGCATAGTGATACAATAACAGATGAATCTTCAGACAAAATATCATCAGTAGAAAATTCTCAAAGTTTACGATTTCCTGAAGAGGGCAGTGGTATCCAGCATGACAAAGCCTCATCACTTTCAACAAAACCATGTTTATTTTGCACTAAATCTCCCCTGATGAATAACCTGAACATTTTCCGTTTCTGTCTGAGAAAAGTTTTGTGCAATTACAGTTTGGAAAATGGCATTCCTGTACATTAATTTCTAGAAAAGAACCGAGCTCTGTCCATTGATGCACAACAGGTTTTTTAAATTAAGTGCAAGCTCAATTTAAGTGCATTGGAATAACTTTCCTTTCCGTTCCTTAAAAGATTTAGAAAGTTTCCCTTTCCTTTTGGTTAGTCACAACATATTAAATTATTAGCAAATAGAATTATACTGATTTCCCCAGCATTTCAAATGAGACAATGAGGCCCTTTAATGCTTTAGGAGGCAACAGTGGGCTCTAAAAAGCAGTTGCTACCACAAAGTTTTAGCTGCCTTGCACAGATTCGATTACTTCTTTTCATTTTGAGAGGTACCCTTGAGGTTTCATATCTTTTAATGTTGCCTTGCTTCACTTTTGGATAATGTAACCTTGGGTTATATCATAATTTTTGCTCTTCTTCTCTTCCTGTTCCTTGGAAACCCCTCTGAGAACTTGCTGACAAATTGTAGTTTTTGAATAAATGAATGCATTACATAGCAAGGACATCTCTGACTCTAAATATTTTCCCATTACGGTGTCTCATTCCATCTGTTGAAAGTCTGCACATATTCATATGTGAAAGGAAAGGAAATTCCATGAGGAAAAAAAATGTCATGGCGCTATCATTAGGTTCATACTAATGTGGCAGTTGGTAGAGTCATCTGAGTCCCAAATGCCCTTGTATAGCAATTACTCGTAGACCCAAAAATTCCAAAGCAGGGCACAGAGTTCCTCCACCACAAATTATTTTTACACATTTGCTTTTCCTTTGAAATTATCTAGGCTTTGACTTCCGGTGGGGACATGGCGGACTGAACAGCTGTGCCCATGGGCTCAGCGGGCAGAACTGAACGCATGGCAGTTTTTTTGGGCTCCGGCAGGTTTTTCCTGAAGCCCAGGAGTGTTTTTCCAGAAAAACAAAAACACCTGGAATCACCCCATCTGTCCTCTGGATGGCTGCTTTCAGCCAGAAGATCGCAAACAGTGTTCTCTTTCAACTGGTAAGAGCTAGCCAGGAGGCTGGGACATCACCATTTCCAAGACGCGCTGTAGCCTTAAAGGACACTAAGTCTTAGTGTCCCTTTAAGGCTATAGCATGGATTGGAAAATGGTGGTGTCCCAGCCTCCCGGCTAGCTCTTACCAGTTGAACATGGTAGGTTCTATCTTTCTTG
The DNA here is from genome assembly GCF_035149785.1 of Candoia aspera. Taxonomy (NCBI): domain Eukaryota; kingdom Metazoa; phylum Chordata; class Lepidosauria; order Squamata; family Candoiidae; genus Candoia; species Candoia aspera. Next base: position 228,449,987 of record NC_086154.1, read on the forward strand.
AGCTCAGGATGGGACAGGAATTGCTAGGTGTTTCTGTACCCTCCCTTACAAGCTCTCCCCTGCCAATTTAATGAAAAAAAAATCAAGGGTTTTTTTTCCCCATATAGTTTTGAGGCTCTGCCATCTATATCGGAAAGCTTAGTCATGAAAAAGTCAGGCATTGGTGATACTAAAGAGCAAATGATTATTTAATTATCTGTCCTGGTTATAGACACTTAGACTAGAATCACTTTCCTTCACTTTTGGCAAAGGTACACAATGGGTAGAAATGCAGGATTTTGTCTGTATAATAAAGAACTTGTTCTCTTTTCTTCTCCTAAAAAAAGACTAGAAATCATTTTAGAGGTTGTTACTACTTACAAACCCTTTTTAACATATCTAAATATCACAAATAGTTTTCCCTGAAACAGAGATTTTTGTGTTACTTTGCAAGCCTTTTAATTTTATTATGTTGAGCTATAGATGGATTAAATTGCCTTTTGGGTGGTCATTTCAACCCTGGTGGTTCCAAGCCAAGGTCCTTGCTTGTGGAAAGACTTCGGTAAATAAATCGTTGGGGGTTACCACTGGCATTTTTGTAACCAGACCATTCACAGCAACTAGAAGCTGCAGTCCTCTTTTTCTCCTAAGGAAGTCCAGGGGACCTTCAGTCAATGTTGCCTTTCTTTTTTACTGCATAAAGTTGCAGTAAAATCTCACTCCTTCTTTATTATAATAAAACTAAAGCTTGGTTTCCACACATATTTCCAAATGTAGAATTATACAGTAAAAGAGGGATGCTGCCAGGGCTGAGAGAGATTAAACTTTCCCTTCCCCATTTTTTTCTTTGTCACCCCTCTTAAAGGGAACAGCAAGAACAGGGAACATGTGTGTGAGAGTACTCATCAACCAGCCAGTTTGTTTGTGCATGTGTGCATGTGTGTGTGTGCAGCAGAGAGATTCAAAACTCAATCTGATTGTTAAAGTAAGCGTATAATGTTGAATCTGGGAAATGCCTAAGCTGGAACCCCTTCAGCACAAAGCTAGATACTGTGGCCTCAGGCTTGGGCTTTGGTGGCACTAATACATTCAACTGTGGTGTTCTTTATTCACCAGATAGAATAAGCATTGTGTGTTGGAAGCCTTTATTTATTTATACATACGTATGTACATAGGTTCGTCCATGTTACATCTCTGTTGCATGAGCTGCACTGGATCCCAGTTTTCTTCCAGGTGCAATTCAAGATGCCGGTTATCACCTTTAAAGCCCTGCATGAAACAGGCCAAGGTTATTTGTGGGACCGCTTCTACCTGAGACTATCTGCCCATCCCACCAGATCAGACAGAGTAGGTACATCAGAAATATCTCAGAAACATCTCAGAAACTATCAACAGACTATTACAACCACACAGCATCACCGTAGCACACAATCCAACCAAAGCCCTTCAGAACATCCTAAGTAACCCAAAAGACCCAGAAGCCCAAGAAGAAAAAAACAGGAGTCATCTACAACATACAGTGTAAGGACTGTAACAGCCACTATGTAGGACAGACAGGCAGAAGACTAGCAGAGCGCATCCATGAACACCAACTAGCAGTCAGAAGACATGATGAAAACTCCTTAATCTCACAACACATGGACAGACTCAACCATACTTTCAACTGGGAACCTGTGAGCATCCTAAACCAAGCCAAATCCAAAAACGCTAGAAAATTCCTGGAAGCTTGGCACTCAGACAGAGCAGCCATCAACAGACACATAGAGGTAAACAACATTTACATGCCATTCAAAAGAGACAATAGAAAAGCCAAAAGACCAGAACACCTCCTCACCAGCAATCAACACCCAGATATGCAAAAATCAACACTAGGATTAACACCAGATGAACAATCAAAGAGCACAATATACCCTAATCAAGGAACTATCAACTCAGTCAATCAACCAAGCAGCAAACAACAGCCCAATCAAGGAACTCCCAAGAAGAGAACAATACCCCCAACCAATACAAGCTGGACAAACCATGGTATATAAACAGAACGCAAGGCCCACTCCCTCTTCGCACTGAAGATGTTGCCTAGTCTGTCAATGAAACATCTGTAAGAAAACAACAAAGCTCAGAGAGCACCAAGGGCTCCACAGAGTAGGTACATTCCAGGTCTTTTCCAAAGGGAAGAGATCTGGAATTGTCCTAACAGTCAGGAATCACGCTGAGACGAGGAGTAGGTCTCTAGTGTTTATTACTGCTACATAAGACAGAATCCTAACAAACTGAAGAAGCGTGGGAAAACCCAGACAGATGAACCCCAAAAGTTAAGGTGGGTCTGATCTGTGTCTCTTTGAATGGCTGCTTAATTCCTCAGTACTACGCATGCGTTTTTCCCCCTGGACAGAGGCCCCCTCCTGCTCACCATCAGTACTCATGACAGGAATGTGGCCATCTGCAGGACCTAGGGACCTAGCAGCCCCTGCCCTATGGAACACCCTTCCCCTGAGATCCAACAGGATCCTTGGCTTGGAACCACCAGGGTTAAAATGACCCCCCAAAAGTCAAATTCATCCATCTATAGGTCAACATAATAAAATTAAAAGGCTTGCAAAGTAACATGAAAAACTGTTTCAGGGCAAACTATTTATGATATTTGGGTATGTTAAAAAGGGTTTGTAAGTAGTAACAATCTTGCAGGACCTAGGGAGCTAGCATCCTCTGCCCTATGGAACATCCTTCCCCTTGAGATCCAGCAGGCCCCTGCCCTTTTAACCTTCTGGAAAGTCATGAAGAGCTGGCTTTCCCCACAAGCTTTGGGATAGGATGATGTTGGAGTTGGAAGAGTGTTGTGGGTTGCATCAAGGGAGTAGCGATGCAAAGTTTTTCTGTTTCTGTTTTTATTCTTTGGATGATACTGTTTTATACTATGGTTGTGAGCCACCCAGAGTTCTGGTTTTAAGATAGGTAGCCATACAAATATTTTAAATAAATAAATGCAAAGCTTTGCTTATTGCCCATTACAGAGTCTCTATGTGGTATGGCAGTTGAGCAATCCACAACCTGTATCTTTCTTGTGCATCAGGGTATATAGTTAATTAAACTCGAGATAGTGGCACAGAGTGGTAGGTGGCAGTGTTGCAACCGAAACTCTCCCCACGACCCAGTTCGATCCCAGCAGAAGCTGGATTCTCAGGTAGCCGGCTCAGGTTGACTCAGCCTTCCATCCTTCCGAGGTCGGTAAAATGAGTACCCAGATTGCTGGGGAAGGTGACAACTGGGGAGGGCAATGGCAAACCACCCCGCTATAGTCTGCCAAGAAAACGTTGTGAAAGCGGCATCCCTCCAGAGGATCAGACATGACTCGGTGCTTGCACAGGGGATCTTTCACCTTTTACAGAGTCTAGAAACATGGCCCCCTTGCCTGGGACATGAAGATGAGCAACTTGAGTACCAGAAGGACTTGTCCAGCAACAAGAAAAATGAAAAGTGTCATCTCTGCGGTCAACATAATGACAAAATTGCTGCAAAATTGTGGTTTGTGTGATGGGGTTATTTGCCCTGTACAGAAAATTGTAAAATGTGGTAGTTGTCTAGAGGGCTGTTATATTGCAGAGCAAATTATGGTTGCATTGTTCTGTAACATCTATCACTGTTACATGATTTCTGCACCATTATAATCATGTTGTGTTGTTTTGGTCGATTAAATTTCTTCCTCAGCCCATTATTTTTGTAGGTGTTTATATTTTACATTTTGGGATTTTATTGACTTCTGTAAAACTCTTTTTTAATAAAACAAGACATTTCTTAATAAAGTGTTTTATTTCTGTTTTTTGCTTTACCTTGGAATGATTAATACAGTTGCTAGTTGTTCTTTTTATGGTTAAATCCAGATTGTGACAGTCATTATTATCCACCAAGGGCTAAAGTTAGCAACTGTAAGATTAAATGTTGCAAATTAAAATCAGGGAAAGAGAAAAGTTTTGTCTACTGCTGACAAAAGGTACAAAACTCCTACACCTTCATAGTAGTGTATCCTAGTCCTGTGACCTCCAAATGTGTAGAACTTCAGATTTCAGAATTCCTAGTCAGCATGGCTTTGATGTGACTTGGGATTATAATGAAGTTCTACATCTGGAAAGCATTATGTAGAAAAAAATTAGTGTAGCTATAGGGCAATGACAAAAGTTCACCAACTACCAATGGACAGTTGGAGTGGAGTTAAACTAGCAGGGTTAGAGTGTTCTCTGCAGATCCTAGCTTTTGCTGTCTTGGAACTATCTATTCCAATATACAACAGAAATTAATGGGCTTCCATAAAAAAGTTGTTGTTCCTCCTCCTCCTGCTCACAAGGAGGACACACTGACAACAATCTATCTGTCTAGAACATGGTGAGGGAATCTGTAGGCCATAGGTTGCATGAAGCAAGAAGATCATTTGTCAGCAATTTAGATATTTCTTTGACTTGCAATGATTTCTAGTAAGTGAATTATCATGTTCGGAATTTTTTTTTAGTAACATGCAGAAATTAAAATGAAAATAGGAGAAACTTAGTGTATTTTTTCCAGTTATCTTTCTCATAGCTAACATTTTGCAATATCTGTTTCCCCTACATAACATGTAGTTTGTTGCATTAATTTAAAAGGTGTGTGTTTATGTATTTAAGTTTCTGTGTGTGTGTGTCCATACTTCATCTTCTTGATTTGATGTCCTGACCTTAAAGTCACATTTTAATAATATTATTTCAAGATGTACACAGAAATTTATTTCAATTAGGGGCGGATGGGGGAAAGCTTAACAGTTTTTTTTTTTTCTTTTCATTCACAGGCCAAGTTGGCAGTAGAACCAGAACATGTTATAATAAGTGGTTGCCTGAAATTATCTCACTAAGTTGATTACATTTCAAAAGCCTAAGCCAAACCGGCAAGAAGAAGAACAAAAAGGAAGGGGAAAATCTTGGAGCCTTTTAAAATCAGCTTTCTGAGGCCTCCATGAAACATTTTTGACTGGTCCATCTCTTAAAAAGCCTTCCCTGACTTGGCTTTTTCCTACACGTGCTAGAGAGACTTTTGTATTGTATAACTTCCATCTTCCTCAGCCTAAAGGGTTTTGTGCTCAATATCTGGAGGGCAAACATTCAGAAAGGCTATCCTAGCTGGCTGAAAATGATCTAGCACTAGATTTATGTGAATATGCAGCTTACCATCAAAACCAAACTACATTCTGAATTATCAACCGTGATCACTATGAAATTATTTTAACTGTTGTACAATATTAATGCTGTGCAGAGAAATTCTCCTGCAATTTTTCTAGCAGTTTTCATTCAGTCTTAAGAAAAAGAATTTGGTTTTAAAGTGTTTTTCAAACAGAAAGATAATATCTTGCACTTAGGTAGGGCATGGTCAAAGGACTGGATGAATGCCTAGGCCAATGTTTCTTAACCTTGGCAATTTTAAGAGGTGTGGGCTTCAACTCCCAGAATTCCCCAGCCAGCATGCTGGCTGGGGAATTCTCGGAGTTGAAGTTCACACACTTTTAAACTGCCAAGATTGAGAAACACTGGCCTAGACTTTCAGTGTACAATTATCTCTTCAGCCCTCTGCTGCCTTTCTGGCTTCTTATGCTTCAGGTACATTCCAATGGATGACATCATGAGGATGTGGCTTTTTTTTTAATGTAGGTACTAAGAGGAACTTTAGAATGATGGAGATTTACAGAAAGTAGCATATGTATATTCAGAACAATATATGAGTCATTCAGATAAAGCGTTCTTACACAGTAATAAGTGAGGAAAATAATATATTCTCAGTCAGATTTGGATGATATAAATGAGCTGATGAGATAAAGAGTACAACCTCTATAATGACCAAAGAAGGATGGCCAATGAATAAACTGTAGAGGGTTTGGCGGGGGTTGGTTCTTTCAAGTCAGACTTGACTCTAGACAGTTGCATAGACAAGTCCATCCAGTTTTCTTGGCCATATTTTTCAGAAGTGGTTTGCCATTGCCTTCTTCTTAGGGCTGAGAGAGGGCTGGCTTCATGCCTAAGGCATGAACAGTCTTCTTGTTTCTAACCCAACGCCTTTAACCACTATGCCAAACTGGCTGTCCCAGAGGTATTAATTGTAGTAAAGAAAAGAGGCAAATATACTTGTAACAGAAGTAACTTTTATAAATTTGAAGTATGACTACTATTCTCTGCTAGTTTCACAACTTTGGTATGTAACTGAAATCACATAGGGCTTACCGTCAAGGAGGTTGGTTATTTTCATGTAGTTATATTAGCTAGAGTGCTGTGATGTTTTCAGTTGAAATCTGCAAACTCTGAAATTTATTTAGTAAATAAATATGAGGAAATTCCATAAGGTTTCCCAAGTTTGAAAAAATAGAAACATTTCTAGCTTTAGGCTCAAACTTAAGTTAAACAAGGAAATAAAATTCAGTCCATCTGTCATTTTTTTTTAAATGAGCAGATATTTACCAGTGCATGACCAAAAGGCTATTTAAAACCATTCAGATTTGATTTGGAAGAAATGCTCAAGAACATACAGGAACATGAATGAAGCACTAATCTGTGACTCTTTAAAACTACCATGTCCTTTCCCAGAATTGCATGGTTGCTGTGGGGAGGATTCACCACACGTTTATGGAAACTGACAGCGCTGCTTCAATGAGTCGCAGCCAGATACTGAGTTTGCACTTTTGGGCATTCTGAGGCACCTGTTCCAGATCTGTTCTAAAGCATGGTACAACTCTAATACCCCTAATGTATGTCCGAAATAATATGAAAGCTTTCTTTGCTTGTCCATGGCTAGAAGGAATCTGAGAATCGTTGAAAGGACTTTGACACCAGTTGAGAGAACATCAAAACAATCAAATGTAATTAAAGCATTGTTAAAGACAAGAAAATTAAAATGCATTGTTGTATACAATTAAGAGATGTGAGTATGGGTTATTTTGCTTGAGTATGTGCACGTACTTTGCGTTGTTTAGTCTACATCTGATCATTAGGTACCTTCAGAATTCCAAAGAAAGATCCTAACAGCTGTAAAAGGCCATGTATATTAGTGAACCAGTTTGCCAAGCAAGCTACAGTACCTGACAGTATTATCTTCATGTGTTTTCAAACAATATTTATTTCACCTTAAATCCAAATATGTTCTAGCTGTGTAATATGTTTAATAGCTCTTACCTGCATTCTAAACTACACATATACAATTTTCCATCAATATTACTGTGATCCAGAGGAAAGAGAGAGAAGATTCTTTAAAGACTATGTGCTTTTACAAAAGCATATTGTCTTGCAAGATCAGTTTTCAGGAGTGCTTATATATCTGTTAATCTTTTGAAATCCTATCCAAAGATAGGTATTCTCATACTCGTCCAAATGTCCTGAATATTCCAATTTTATCAGTGTGTTTGGAACTTTTTGCTGTGTTTTTTCTGCCTGCAACAGAGGCCAAGCCAATAAAGTTAACCTAGTGTGTAAGGAAAACACATTCAGAAGTACTCACTGTAATGAATGCTCTCTTGAATTAAAAATAATGAACTCCGAGGAACAATAAAGTAAATATTTATGACAGTCAAAGCATGACTTAAATTGGGTGTTGACTATATTTATTAATGGTTAAAATAGGTTCAAATAAACATATTGGTATGACAATGCAAGGACACTGCATTTCAAGAATCATTACAAATAGCAGACACAGTGTCCCCAACCAGGATCGAAACTGAGTTAGAATTAATTCATTCCCATTCCAACCACTATGTGTACTGGAGGAGAAATAGAAAGAGATGGGGCATTTTTTTATCAATATCAAGGCAGGGATAAGGTTAAATTCCCCTTCTGTCAGATCCTGATTTTATAAACACCTGACCTCATCATGGCTAATATTTGTTAAAAGAGAGAGAGAGGGAGAATGAAATTCAGTCCATTCTCATATATAATCTTCAAGCCCTGGAAAACTTGTTGTATATGTTGTGTGCCTGTGATGCAGAATAGTCATGCCTCTGGGTGAATGTTTGGTGACCTTACCCAAAAGTACATTTTCAGTGAGATTTTACCTGTTTTCCCAAATTATTTTATAAACCATTAGCCTTGTAACCCACTTCTATATTTAAGGTCAAAAGAGAATTGTTTAAGCATTTAAGGCAGGCTTTTACCAATGATCTGCATTCTATTTTCTCAACTGAAGCATCAGCTTCTAGCCATCTTAGATGAAAGTGGTAGGGAATATTGATGTGAGACATTTTGAAAGGCATATTTCAGTGAAACAATTATGCACTCTCCTTGACAAAACCTGGGAATCGTAATGGGAGCTTTGTGGCTCATTTAGGCATCTCTGCATTCTTAGGTATAATAGTAAAAATGTGCTGCCAGCCTTATATTATGCATTTAGAGGGAGCACTGCTGAACAAAATTTCCTCAAAGTTTTCCTTTACGAATGTAAAACAGCTTATGACTTATGAAGAAAGACCTTGTAATGACAATATCAAAGACGGGTAGTTTTTGGGAACAGAGATCCCACAGATTGCCAGCCAAAATATATAGACCTGTCTAAATATTTAACAAGTAGGTTCTTGTACAAGGACACAAGCAGTGTTTCATTACAGAGACTGTCAGTGCATTCACTACCTTATCCAGTTTTTGTCTATAATCTTCATGCACGAGACTGAAACCTAAGGTTCATTATTTTTGCAGTTGAATGTGTTTCTAAAAAGAGCTATGTCAACTGTAGAGTACTGAATGCTACTTAATCAATGTGAGGAACTTTCATTTTATTACAGGCTTCTTCAAAGTTCTCTGGAAACATTGAGATAAGGTTGGGAATGTGAAAGGCACCATCCTGGTCCATCCACCTTTTAGTTAACTACTTATGCTACATTTTTATATCATGTGCTGCTGCATACAGGGGATTTTAGTGTCAAAGAACTATGAACAGAACTGCATTCAAACTTTCCAGACACTGCTATATAACCTGAAATCTGATGAGGGGCTGAAATATAGTCAGGGAGCAGAGTTCAGGACTTCAAGCTCTTTAGATATAATTGGCTGGATACCATACCTAACACTTGACTCAAGGTATTTTTACCATTGGGCCTAATTTTATGGTTAGCCACACTGAAACAGCTTTAATGTTGTTCATTCTTATTTCTTCAGTTGATAGTGGAGAACAAACTGAAAATTATCTCTGACAACAAGAAGTTACATCAAAGAAATATATTGAAGTAGAAAACTAATAAATAAGTAAATAAGGCAACAGGCTATACAGTAATATATAAGTGTTATTTTCCCAGGCTGTTTTGGATGATCCAACCTTGGCTCCTGTTTTTTTTTAAAATTATATACGAAAAAAATAAAGTAATACTTAAAGAAAGACATGGGAAATATCTGTCTCAAATACAAGACAAAGTGGCATGTATCTATATCTTAGCATGCCTTGGACATCTACTGTATGATAATGAGCAAGGTGATCTACAAAATATTTTAACATCAAATAAGAGAGGTCATCAAAAACTAGTAATATAATTTCTAAATCTTAAGTTTGACTGGGAGTGGGTTCAGGCCAAAACTATCCTATTAAAATTACAGATGGTATTGGCAAAGTAACTTTTCTACATTCCCAAGAATCTTGGTAGGTTTTAAATGTTTTTCTTCAATGTATTTTGTTCTTTTTATTGGCTCCATTAATTTCTGTAATGGTTATATGACTGTATTTCAATATGACTGTATTTGAGTAGTCTATAAATAAAATCATGTTGGATGAGACATCTTTTGGGCAGAGTTTAGGGGTAGTAATTAGAGAACTGAAGAATTCAAAGTCTGTCATAAAGCTTTGGAAACTTCTTTTTGAGATTTGGGGATTTTATACACATATTAAGAGAGCCAGTTTGGTGTAGTGGTTAAGGCATCAGGCTAGAAACCAGGAGACCATGAGTTCTCGTCCTGCCTTGGGCACAAAGCCAGCTGGGTGACCTTGGGCCAGTCACTCCCTCTCAGCCCTAGGAAGAGGCAATGGCAAGCTACTTCAGAAAATGTTGACAAGAAAAGAATCGGACATGACTGAATGGATTAAAAAAAAAGTGTGTTGATACAGAAGGAGAGCCTTTCAGTAGTCAGTATGAAACCTTTTGTCCTTTTTTTATAAAATAACTCTTTGGGGTGGGGGTGGGGGATGGACCATGCCTGGACTCCAGTTATAAAAGGAGAATGCCTTTGGCACCTGAGTGTGGATGTGGTTGTGTTCACTGAAAGACGATTGTTGTTGTGTGGAACAGACAAAACACCAGAAGAAAGCACAGCAGGCAAATGGTGGCCAGCAAAAATCAGGTGTGGAATTCTGGTGCACTGCAGCCAAAAGGTGAATGGACCATCAGAGCTTGGCAGCCAGGCCACCTCCTCTGGAAATGCCAACAGTCAGCTGGCTACACAGCTTCCCTCCTCGCAAAGACCAAATGGCTGGGAGGTGCCAAAGTGCGTGCAGCAGTTCACAATGGCAGCCACCGGTACTTGGCTGAAATACTCAAAAACAAGCTAGCAACAAAGCTAGCTAATTCTAAGGTGGCTTAAAGTATGGCTATAGCTCAGGCTGAGGAGGGCTAACCTAAGCCTGTTATCTTATGCAGGTGTAGGGAATTCAAGTCTGCCTGTAAGAAGAGGGAAAACAATTGTAAATATGAACCTTTAGAATTTAGACACACAGGCACTTACAGTAGGTAAATAGTACCGGTATAGTGATAAGAGTTAGGAATAAGCAAGGCTTGAAATCCTAGGGTACTGAAGGAACTAGCAGAGGGGATCACAGAAAAAAAATCTGCATGGGACTGATTCTTCTGAGTTATTCAGACTGAGTCTGAGTTCTGGAAAATTTAGAATTGACAATTCTGCCTTTGGAAGCCAAACCTGCTTCCAAAACTCAACAAAAATAGCCTCTAGCAAGCTTTTCCCTGGATAACTAGCCTCAAAAGAGGAAGAGTGTTATGTTAACACAGGCATTTAGTCAATTGTCCCTCCCAGATCTCCTTAAAGGAGGTTAAAGAAATGGTCAGTGTGTATGTGTGTTCTCTTGTAGTGGAGACCTCTGAATCTTGCTTTGCTAAGAAAGACTGCTAGAAAACTTTTCCCACTTCACAACTTTTTTTTTAGTTCTCTTCCCACCCAACCCCATCCCCGGGGCCCCCTACTCAGCAGGCCAAAAGAAAGACTTGAAGACTTAATACAGACTGCCCTAATCCACATGCAAGCCCTATGCCCAACATCTGTTGATGCCTATTGATTTTTCTCAGGTTCTTCACCTATTTTACCTCATCAGGGTTCCTGATTGCACATTATTGTCAGATCCTATTGCTGAATATGCAAAGATCTTTAGAGGTGTTGGGGGCAAGGATTATTGAGAGCCAGTTTGTTGTAATGGTTAAGAAACCAGAAGAAAGTCAGCTCTAGTCCTCCTCTAGGCTCAGAAACCAGCTGGATGATTTTGGGCAAGTCGCTCTCTCTCAGCCCAACTCACCTCACAGGGTTATTGTGAGAAAAAAAAAATGAGAGAAGGAGCATTAACACTACCTTGAGGTATACAAGATAAAGGAGGATATAAATGTAATAAGTAATGTGAACTCCTCTACTCCTACACACTTCTAGCCCTTGTATGAATAGATCCAATGGTAGAACAGGGTTTAAATCTCTGTGGATATTTCTGAAAATTTTTAATTGTTTCTTTCCAACTTTTTATTCTGAATATTCTAGGATAATTTTCTTATGCCTTCAGTTAAATACAAACAAGGAGCACAACTATCTAGAGACTTTTCAGTGTGACCAGACTTTCCTTAATAGCAAGATTTAATATAGGTAGTTCTTGTTTAGTGACCACAATTGGGACTGGCAACTTGGTCATTAAGTGAAATGATCGTTAAGTGAAATCATAACTACTGTATGCTTATGATCTTACTTCAGTCTTATTTTGCTTTACAGACCTCTGAAGGTCATAAATATGAGGACTGGTTCCAACGTTACTTTTTCAACACTGTCATAACTGCAAATGGTCACTAAGTGAGGCAGTCACTAAATGAGGACTGCCTGTAAGTACTGTTTTGCAAGCCTGAGGTTGCTTTACTAATAGCACTTTACTAATAGCACTATTTATTTTTTTTCTCCTTGCTTTGTTATGTTTTTATTGCTCACTCATAAATACACATTCAGTGATATCTGCCATTAAAAAAATCATCAGTCTCCAGACTGATTGCAGACATAATCAGTCTTCAAGCTAGACAGATGGAATATTAGAAGATAGAAGCATTGTCAGGACTATCTTTAACAATGGAGCAAAAATTGTAATAACTATATATATATCTAAGCATCTTTGTTAACTTGGAACAGGCAAGTTAACATAAAGAATTATCTAAAAGAAGAATTGTTTGTTTTATTTTTTAAAAAGAAACTGGACTACCTTTCTTCATTAATCAGTTCGCATGGATACCCAACTTGGAAATTCCAGGTCATTTATGAAGGTTTGTGTTAATGTGAGATCTGGTTACCATAATTTTAACAAAAGTTATGGCAGAAAAAACTTCTGATGGCTGAATCTCAACATAGCTGTGCCAATCTGGAAGTGAAATTAGCTTTTGGAATGTCACTTCAAACTATATTAAGAATAGTTTAATATTGATGTTAAAAAATCTAATACAATAGAGGGCAGCACGTGTCCATTCTATTTTATGTATATTGTGCCAGCCTTTATGTACAAGAGGGAGAATGTGTTGCATTTGAAACCTTGCAGCTTCTGGAAGCAATTTCATGAACAACAATAACAAAACTTTTTCCTATTCTGTATTTCATAGACTGATACAAGGTTGGAAGGGACTTGGGAGATCATCTAGTTAACTTCTCCAGCCCTCTCCCTGACAGAATCCCTGACAGATGGTCACCCTGCTTAAGACGTCCAGCAGCAGAAAGCCCACTCTTTCCCAAGACAGTTGTTGTCGTTTATTCGTTCAGTCGCTTCCGACTCTTCGTGACTTCATGGACCAGCCCACGCCATAGCTTCCTGTCGGTCGTCAACACCCCCAGCTCCCCCAGGGACGAGTCTGTTACCTCTAGAATATCATCCATCCACCTTGCCCTTGGTCGGCCCCTCTTCCTTTTGCCCTCCACTCTCCCTAGCATCAGCATCTTCTCCAGGATGTCCTGTCTTCTCATTACGTGGCCAAAGTATTTCAGTTTTGCCTTTAATATCATTCCCTCAAGTGAGCAGTCTGGCTTTATTTCCTGGAGCATGGACTGGTTTGATCTTCTTGCAGTCCAAGGCACTGAACAACTGTTACCTTTAGGACATTTTTCTAATGCCCAATCAAAATCCATTCCCTTGTAATTGAAATTCGTTGTGTCCTGTCCTGTCCTGTCTTCTGGAACAGCTTTGAATAATTCTTACCAGTCTTTTACACGATAGCCATTCAGATACTTCAAGGCAAACATCATGTCTGCTTGCAGGCTTCTCTTCTCTAATCTAAACAAACCAAACTCTTCCAATCTTTAAGTTTTTTCCTTCCAGACCCCTTACCAACTTGCTTGCTTTCTTTGGACGCATTCCTGTTTGTCAGGGCTAACTACGTGGTTGTCCTGGGTTAAAAGAGCTACTTATCCATTTTGGAACATTTGATTGGTTTGACAAAGGGAAGCTGAAATTTTGCATAGCAATTCATGAACCTAGGCAATAGTATTGGCTGCAAAATTTTGTATGCTGGGCATAAGCAGCAACTATTTAACAGCTATTACTACAGTTGCTTTACCTGTGTTTTTTAACTTAATGTATTGGATATGTTGAAAGCTGCTCAGAGTGTTTTGGAGTTGGGTGGCCTTAACAAATCAAATCAAGTCAAATCAAACATTTAAATGAGTAAATTAAAGTTTTTTTTTTACCTCCTCTGCACACCATGTCTTCTCTCAAGACTGCTGCCAGGTTTGGCAGAAAACAGTGCCTTTAGAGGAACAGTATGACTGTGGCAGTGCGTTGGGAGTGAGAAAATGTTGAAGGAAAGAAAGGGATAACCTCATCTCTGTGATTCGATCTGGATCAGGATTCCCATGATTACTTCTTCCTGAAACAAAACTGGCAAGCACTAAGCATATTTCTAAAACAAAAAACTTAAAATGAGATTTAACTCTGAGTCAGTTGACCAATTCATTGTGTTGAGTAGCTGTCTATCACAGACCTGGGGTGGGTGGTGGGTAGGGATAGGACACAATTGCCATAGTGTCATGTTCTCCAGCATTTATTGCCTGAGAATTGCCAAGTCAATGATCTATTCATTGGGAAATAGGAAAGGACATCTCAGACAATTTTACAAGTACAGTTTTTACAATACTGTAGAACACGGTACCTGATTCCTGTGGGTAAACATCAACCGAACTCATTTGAGAATTAGATGCTACAACTTTTCATTATGAGAAGAAAAGCTGTGGATCGATGAGACCAAAATGAAATGTTGAGAATGGGGGAAAAAAAATCAGGTGAAGAGCATTTCAAACATAACATCTAGTACATAAACACTTGAGGGCTAGAACTTCAATCTCTTGATTGATGTCCTGCTAGTTTCCAGGCTAGTGAAGGATGTAGCATCACATGTAAGATTTATGTGGTTGGGGGAGAAGTTATTTACTTCATGAATAAGCACACCTTTAAAAGCAGCCAGATATAATGAGAGAGTTAGGAATGGAAACATGAATTGTGAGGAAGAAGAAAAGCTAAAGAAAACAGGAAGGAAGGAAATTTTATTTATTTATATTTATTTATCATATTTTTATCACCGCCCATCTCCCCCACATGGGGGACCCTGGGCAGTGTACCTACCTACCTAACAGACCACCTGATTCCAGAGATTCCAAGCAACTGACATAAAATATCATAAATATATCAATTAAAAAAGAAGTATAACTGAAAACAGCATAATGTCCCAGGCCCTTCACACCCCCAAAGCCTGCCCCCAAAGATAATGCATTTGCCATTATCTTGTGTTTACCCACCCCCAAAATAATAGGCTTGCCATCCTAAATTCTAAAACTATTGGGACCTTCTGGACTCCTGGAGGGCAGTGTAAAATATTGTATAGAGATAGGGCTGTCACAGAAAAAAAGATTGCTTTCAAGCCCCTCTGATATCCCTGAGGAAGGATACCTAAAACATTACTTTCCTCACTGATTGCAAAGGGTGAGCAGACTCTGTCTGGAGAAATTGGTCCCGCTGGTAACCTAGAATCAGGCCATATAGAATTTGTAGGTCAAAATCAACACTTAGAACTGAGCTTGAAAACATGCTGACACCCAGTACAGTACCCACAATATCAGTGTAACACTGCTCAAATGGCTTTCATTTTTCAGTAAGTGGGTTGCCACCAGCTGAAGGTTCTGGGTAGTCTTCAAAGGGAGATCATGTTACAGTAACCCAGTCTTGACAGAATGAGGGCTTGAGTAATTGTTGCCAGGACCTCCTCTTCCCAAAAGGGTTGCAATTGGCACAACTGGAATTTGGCAAAGGCTCTCCATGATTCCCATATGCAAATCAAACAAAAGTGATGAATTCAAGAGAAACCCCAAATTGTAGGCTTGTTCTTTCAGGGAGAGGGGAACCCCATTTAAGGCCAGCAAACCTGGTGACTTCTGGGCAAACAGCAACTCCATTCTGCTGGGATTCAATTTCAACTCTTATCAATTTCAGTCTAGTCTCTTCCTGCCCTTAGACACCAGATAAGAACATCCATTGCATTTTCTGTTGGGCTGGCGATGATATATATAACTCACCCCAAACTGATGAATGATCTCACCTGGTGATTTCATGTGGATGTGAGACAACATTGAGGAAAAACTGAATGTTGTGGCAACCCATCCAGGATTGGCAGAATGTGCCAACTGGAACTATCCACTTTAATAGGAACTCCTGCAAAACTCCTGCAAAATAGTTTCCCATTGCCCCCAACTTTAGTTCAGAAGAATACCATAGACAATGGTATCAAACACCAATCCAGGGCCTGACCCACAACAGTGGCAACTGCAGTTTCAGTCCCATGCCAGCGTCTGAAGCATAACTGAAAGGGATCTAGATAATCAGCTTTATCCAGGGTATTTTGAAGCTGCAGAACTACTTCACAACCTTCTCCAAGAAGGTAGAAGTTATCCAATTGGTCAGATTGAGAGATGGTGTCTTCAGGAGGGGATGTACCACAGCATCCTTTGAGGTAGGAAATGCAATCCCCTTCCTCAAGAGAGCTCTAAGGGAACTCATTGAGGCTGGGAAAGAAAAGGGAGGAAATGAAGAGGAAATGTTGCTCCAATGCCATTTTTCTGGGAAAAGAGCAACTAGACCTTCAGTTTTGCATTCTGGGAAAAAGAGGTTCCAGCAACTCAGGCGTCACTTTAGTGAATTCACTCATAAATGCAGGCAGGAATTTTGCATATTCAATTTCCAATATTCTGTGCCCTAACCCCTTATTTTCTGACATTAAACCACATTAATTAAATTCTGTGTGAATCTTGCTTTTGTGGTCATGTTCTGCTGCTAGCGGTTAGTGACAGAAGCTTTTACTATCTCTCAAATACAATTTCACCCCCCTCCTCCTGCCCCAATCAGGCTGCTGAAGGAACCAAGTGGGGCATAGGTTCAACCCACTGGTAGTAGAGCTTATGCTGCCCAAAACCTTGTCCAGAAAATCAAAGGAATCCCAGATAACCTTGCAAAATTTTGCCCAGTTCCTGCTAATGTAGAATCTAAATCAAAGATTACAGCCACAGTCTAAAACACAGTATCATATGGCAGCTATGAGATGGAAAAGAGCTCCAGGAACACACACTTCTCTTTCTCCATATGCAGAAATATGGCCTTTGGATATATATATAAGATTCTGTTTACAATTTGCCATATAGTTTTCGTTTCTGGCTCTGATTCTCCTCCAGCAAAATCAATTCAACATAGAAATGCTGCAGAACTTATTAGAGTTTCTTCTTACATTCTAGAGTCCTGAATACCTTTCTTGTTTTCAAAGTAGAAGAACTAAAGGATTATGAGTTTTCCTTTTAAAAAAAAAACCTAAAATTTGCTAAGCAGAATTTGCATAGTTGTTGCCCTAGCTTTCTGTTTCATTGTATTGTCCTCTGATCTCATCTATGCATATATAGTAAGGATAAAGCACTGCAAGAAAGGTCACGTGTCATCTTCCATTAGTCCTATATTTTATTTATGTACATATATTCAGGCTCCTCAGTAAAGGACTATACCAAAATAATGGTTAGGCATTCATAGAAACAATCACTTTAATTGCTTTGTTTGCAGAGTTCAAATAAATGTGCAGAGCTGACCTATGGGAGAAATTAGAAACTGAAACACTTTGCATACTTTAGTTCCAGAATTTAAGTCTCTCAGTTGAGCTGGAGTTTAAGAGATGTGGAACTCATGAAAAAATAAAAGAATCTTGGGTTCCCCTGCCAACCTTTCACTGAAAGTCACTTCATATAGATATAAAGCTACTATGCCTGCTAAAAGTGGTGCTTATTATAGGATGTGTATGATGGTTGCTAAGCAGAGAGAGGCAGAGTGGCAGAAGGAGATACATAGGCTTTTAAAGTAAAATAGGTCAAGACTTTTATCCTAGCCATACTGCTAGGATAAAAATGCCCTTAGGTATAATTATAAAAACATCCCCTTAAGTAGGTGCTCAGCCTAGAATTGGATCCTCTTCCAGTTATGAGATTTATAGAAATATACTTTATGCCTTATACTTTCATAAACCTTCTGTCTTCCTGTGTCACAAACATGGCAGTATGGAATTTTCAGGGAACCCAAATAAAAAATGAGATCATGAAATATGACACACTAGGAAAAGATGAGAGATTGGTTATGTGCCATCAAGTCATTTTTGATTCCTAGTGACCACGTTGATTTTCTCCATGATGATCTACACCAGCCTTTCTCAACCTTTTGACCCTGGAGGAACCCTTGAGATATTTTTCAGGCCTCAGGGAACCCCTGCACATTCAGGCTCAAATATAGGCCAGAAGGTACAAAATTATTATATTTGTTTCAAGTGTATGCCTGTATATATGCATTAACTGTGTTGTTAAACTAAAAATAAAGAATGAAACTTACCTGTTTAATGTGAAGTTGCCCGAATTTTAAATATTTTTTAAAATAAATTGTGATCTCCCAGGGGACTCCTAATGACCTCTCGCGGAACCCTAGGGTTCCACGGAACACTGGTCGAGAAACCCTGATCTATCCCTAACCTGTTTTTTCAAGTCTCCCAATGGTGCATTCATCTGAGTCCATCTACAGTACCTTGTTGCTGGTCATCCTCTTTTTTCTCTTTCCTTCCACTTTTCCCAGCATTACAGCCTTTTCCAGAAAGCTGGGTCTTTGCATAATATGTCCAAAGTAGGACCAGTTTGGTCTAGTGGTTAAGGCAACAGGCTAGAAACCAGAAGCCTGAGAGTTCTAGTCCCACCTTAGTCATGAAAGCTGGCTGGGTGACCTTGGGCCAGTCACTCTCTCTCAGCCCAACCCACCTCACAGGGTTGTTGCTGTGGGGAAAATAGGAGGAGGAAGGAGTATTAGGTATGTTCGCCGCCTTGAGTTATTTATAAAAATAATAAAGGTGGGATATAAATAAAATAAAATAAAATAATTTGAGCCTGATCATTTGTGCCTTGAGTGAGAACTCTGGGTTGGTTTGTCTGATGATCCATCAGTTTGTTTTCTTGGCTGTCCATGATATTCTCAGGAGTCTTCTCCAACACCAAAGTGCAAAGGTATCAATACTCTTCCTATCCTGCTTCTTTAAAGTCCAACTTTTGCTTCCATAGAGTGTCACAGGAAATAGCATAGCTTGTATGATTCTGATCTTTGTAGGTATAGAAAATATGAGAGAATATGCCTAAATGTAACTAAGTGGAGAAGGATGACCAGCAAAGACTAGTGATGTGCAACTACTCATCCAAAGCTGAAAAGATGCTTCAGAGAGGATATGGGCGCACTCCCTGTACCTGTTGATGCCTCCTTAAAGAAGCCATGCCTATTCTGGGCTTGCATGGCAGCTGTACAACCTGTTTTTGCAAGACTGTAGCCTCCTTGCCACCGGGCTCAGATGTATCAAACCCACATTTACTCATCTCAGAAATAAAATCTATATATGCATGAGGGAAAGTTGCATATCCTGGCCCGTGCAAAAAGTCTGATTATGCAACCCCTTCCCTTTCTGCTCAGGAGGAAAAGGCTTTGTCTTTGACAAATGCAGGCAAAATTCTGGAAGAAAAGGAGGGAGAATCTGGGTACTGAGATTAAGTAGAGAAGAGAAGTAACATTACTCCCCAAAGTCTCTGATTTAAGGTTGTAATCTATAAGAATCTGGAAAATCTGGGGAAGCAAGCAGGAAAACTGTTTTTGGCATAGGTGTGGCAGAATGAGATGCCCTTACTGGGGAGAGTTGCATACTGGTCTCAAGGTTAAAGGGCTCTTTTTTTTTTGCCTACTTGCCAAAATCATACAAAGTGTCACATAGACACTGAGAAGACAACTGGGAAGAGGCACACCTGCTTTTTGATGAAAGAATATAAAAGGAGCAGATCTCTTAGGCAATGGAGTGGTTGGTGACGACTGTTAGGGTTGTATATGTGCTGCTGAATCTAGGTACAGGTGGAGCAGGAATCTACAGCTGAGGACCCAGAAGGCTCAAGCCCGATCAGAAAGAGAGATCTGTAGAGAGGACTGCCAGGTGGAAAAGATGGAAAAGACTGACTGGGAATCAGTGAAGAAGGCTTTACCAAGATGCTGGGAAGTGAAAGTACTGAAGCTGTCTAATGGAGTGAGCATATCAAGATTGTGATAAGGAACACCTGTGTGAATCAGGGAGGGAAGGAGCAAGACAGTTAAGAAGCTACAAAAAGCTCTGCATAAAAATGTATGGAGAATTTGCTAGGCTAAGACTAGTGTCTACTTTTGATATTAACACATTATTTACTTGAATAGCACTGTAACAATAAACATTATTGTAATTTAGGGAAAATCGGTATATATATATCTGGAAAGATCTTGTCCCTTTTCCCACTCTTTTACAATAGATAACAAGTTTATCTAGAAATATTGATTTTTTTTTTTCTATTAAATGAGATTTCAAACTGATTCAGAAAGGAAACAAAATGGAACTTAAGACTAGAAAATTGAGCAGTGGCTGGCTGGAACTTATAGTTACTATATTCAATACCTCTGGAGGATGCTACATTGCCAACTTGTGTCACAGAATAATGGAGAGAATTTGCATATTCCAATGTGATGTCCAAACATTTTCTGACAGCTTATCCAATGTACTGCCACAGGCAAGAGTCTCCTTTGTTTGTTTTGTGGTTCAAAAATGGTAGGGAAAGTAACAGTGGTCTTGTAGCAATCACGTAGAAAGGCTTTATTTAATCAACCACTTCACTGGCCAGAAGGTGAGCAGTGTAATCCAAACATGATAATAGCTTAATGACACAACTGGCAATACCCTTATTGTTTTTATGTTCTGAATGGATTGTTTGCCTCATTACATATACACATTGATCTCGGCTATTTGAAAGTGTTTGTCTTTGGATTTAAACACATTAATCAATGGTCAATTAACAGCAAAATCAAGAAGAGGAAATGGGGAAACATAATATACTTTGAAGGATAAAATTAGGATTAGTGAACGGATAAGTCTTAATCAAACCATCCACTGGTCAGAAAAACCAAAATTGTTCACTAAGCATTCCTGATCCTAAGAATTTGTAATTTTTGTATTTCTCTCTCATAGGTCAGCATGTTTGTCTCAAGCAAGTGAAAGATTTTAGCAGCAGGCTTCCAGCTGAAGCTATATAGTTTGCCATGGTAACCTCATATGCAGACTTTTTAAAATTTGCAGTTGAAGATAATAGTCTTTACCTCTGATATAATCTTGCTCATCTCTTCAAAAGCTGTTTTTATTTTCACGGGAGCAAATCAACATAAGAACATGAACCAGAATCAGGATTGCTGGTAATCCTGCTACTTCCCACTTTTTGGTAATGGAAAATAAATATTAAACACGATACCATATTCCAAGAGTACTAATGTTTTTTTTATTATTTAATATGTTTTGGGATCTACCAGGCCATTCATGTGCCCCACATACTTCTCACCAGCATTAGCAGTAGACATAGAGCAAGCAGCTAGACCTGCCTTCCTAGTGAATTATATAGAGGTAGAAAACAGATTCTGTGCAGTTCCAAGCCAGAAGAGGAACAACATCTCCTCATCATGATAGATGAGGGGCTGCTGGGATCCAGGATTATTTCCATCTCACTTTTCTGCAATAGAAACCCTTGGTGACTAACTGCAAGAACTCCATACTGGCTAAATTATCCTGCTTGGTCCATGACCCCAGTGAAAATCTACACAGATTTTCTAGTTTGAAGACTTCAGGTAGCCCAGCACTGTGATCAGGCAGCAGCTGGGCCTTGATGGTTCTTAGGACCTTAATCGGAGCAGACAGGCCTGGCCAGCCAACTATACAGTAGCCTCCCTTACCCTATCCTTGGTGTGAGGCACATAGAAGACTGCATGAGCATCAGGAATACATCCATTTAGGGATTCGATGTATTTGAAGCCATATGCCTGGGAAGAAAAACAAGTGGTGTTACCTGTTTATTTATCTGAGAAGCTGTCATGGTAGTATTTGAAAAAAAGGGTCATCAGAAGTGGGTTAGCTTTTCCAGATTGGGGAAAGTTGTCTGCAACACTCAAATTGACTTATGAATGTTTTGTTCAACTTGGGTAGAAATAACACTTAGTTTTTTACAGGCATTTGGAACTGGTGGACATTAGGATAATTCTTTGTCCTGTGAAGATATGCCATGTAATAATTGCCCCCACAACCAAGATTTAAGTATGCTGTGTTTCCAGAACATAACATGTTTTCTATTGCCTAGTTTCAACAGACACAGAAGATATAGGAGAAGTTACCAGTACAGCTTGTTTGGACAACTGTCCCATAAACTGAAATATTTCTTCTTCCCTAAAAAGTGGGAGGGAGAGAAGGAGTCTTCTTTTGTGTTGAATGGGGGTCTCCTTATATATCAACATAAGGTAAAATTTGTATCATTATATTTAAATACATTGTGTTAACTTAAAGCAAAGGTGAGTTGAGGCCATTCCAAAATATGACATCATTCCAAAAAAGTCAAGTTGGGATCCCCCAGTTTCTAATTCTTTGCTTCTAATATTCGAAGGCAACAGCCATTTGCTTCTACTATACCTAGTCTATGGTGAGAGGTCTCTTCCTTTCTCTCCTTTACCATATAGCACTATATTGGTCATTTCCAACAAGAAACTATGTAATTTTAGTTACATATCCCAATATGCATTTCTATCTAATATGGAAACAATTAACAAGTACAGTATAATGATGGTGGCTGTTTTAAAATCAAGTTTGCTTAAAGATGTTCTTGGTTAGCAGGACACAAAAAGTTTTGCTTCTGTAATTACAGAATATAAAAGCTGACCCTCTAAGTTCAGTTGTATGTCAAAAAGAATTTGATATTATATTTATCTAATTTATGTTTAGGCTGCATTTAAGGTCGAGGCCCTCTCAAGGTGACATACGTAATAGATACAATGATTTTAAAAATGTTCAAACCAATAAAAGCAAATGTCAGAAAGAACATAACCAAAGTCCAAAGCCCTCAAAGGCAGAATTATAGCAAAGCATTTAAAATATGATACAATTTAATTCAAGAGAAATCCAGGTGGAACTTCAACATTTTCTGAGAAGGCCTTTAAGGAAGGGACCTAATGAATGCTGAATACAAACTCACCCCATAGTTGATATGGGGCAGAAAAGAACCTAATATCTTGCACTACTATCCTCACTAACAAATGAGAAAGTTGATGATCTTGGTGTATGGGAAGACTGGTCATGTAATCTGTAATTTTATATAAATAGTGACAAAAGATAGCAGAATATCTGGGAAAGTACTCATAAATAAAGTCTGTGAAAGCATACCTTCCAGTTTCCCTCCCAGCTAATACTTTCTTCCTTGTCTTCCTTTGCCTTTTTTTCCCCCTCCTTGCTGGACAGTATCCACTGTCCAATTTGCATCTCCACTCCAAGCCTACAACCCTCTTCCCTTTGACAGTCTTTAAGTAATTGCTCTGACAACATTAGTAATAGTCCCACCAAACAGTGAAACAGTAAATAGGAATATGACCTGTTAAAGAAAAAATCATTGTGTAATGAGAAGACTTAATCCAAACAATGTTGAATGTAAAAAACAGGAGTCATCTACAACAGTGTAAGGACTGTAACAGCCACTGTGTAGGATAGACAGGCAGAAGCCTAGCAGAGCACATCCGTGAACCAACTAGCAGTCAGAAGACAAGATGAATAGATTACATACTATTCAAAAGAGACAATAAAAAAGCTAAAAAGGAAAAAACAAAAAAGACCAGAATACCTCTTTATCAGCAATCAACATCCAGATAAGTAAAGATTAACACCAGGATTAACACCAGACAAACAATCAAGCACTAAACAACAACCTAAGCAAGGAACTACCAAGGAAAGAACAACACCCCCACCAGCACTGTATATATAAACAGAGAGCAAACCCCACTCCCTTCTAGCACTGAAGATGTTGCTTAGTTGGGCAACAAATGTCTACAAACAAACAACCAAGCTCAGAGAGCACCAAGGACTCCACTCCTTAATCTCACAACACATGGACAGATTTAACCATAGTTTCAACTGGGAAACTGTGAGCATCCTAAACCAAGCCAAATCCAAAAATGCTAGAGAATTCCTGGAAGCTTGGCATTCAGACACATCAGCCATCAGTAGACAGAGTTAAACCACATTTACACGCCATTCAAAAGAGACAATAAAAAAGTTAAAAAGGAAACGAAAAGACCAGAATACATCCTCTCCAGCAGCCTACACCCAGGTAAGCAGGGATTAACCCCAGACAAATAATCAAGGAGAAAACGTTACCCTAATCAAGGAAACACCAAGGAGAAAATCATACCCCATACCAACACTGGCAGGGCAAGCTACTGTATATAAGCAGGGACCAAACCCCACACTCACTAGCACTGATAATGTTACCTAGTTGGGTAATGAAACATCTGCAGGCAAACAACCAAGGTCAGAGAACACCAGGGACTCCACAATTCAACCCTGAGCTACATATATTCTCTTCTATTGTAACTTTGATCAACTGCCTCATATTTCTTGTATACTTGCTTTCTGTTTCAATCAGTAGCTCTTTTACTGAGAAATTTGAACTCCTCCACTTTTAAGGTTTATAAAACAATTGAGACATTTTCTGTCTAATTCGCCATGAGCATGTGGTTGGAGTTTTAAGCAGGATTAGAATGTTGTACAAACGCTAATTTCCCCTTTGATCATTTCAATTAGCCAGAGAAGAGAGTTCTGGCAGCAATTAGTTTTCAAGGAAATGAGGCAGCTCATTAACTGCCAGGGATTCTTTCTGAATTTATGCTTCATTTTTATTGAAAGAATAAAAATGGACAGGGAAAAAAAAAGTTGATGGATAGGGGAAAAAACTCACTAAAAGCAGAGCTATTGTGATGTAGATAAGTAATATTTTAATGAATCCCTTAATGCAAACTTTGCTTATTAGCTATAGGTCAGGGGTCTATGGGTCTCCAAATGTGGTTGGATACAACTCTGATAATCCCACAGCTCCCACCAGTGTTGAAACCCATGGGAATTGGAATTCAACAATATATTGGAGGGCACCATGTTCTTTACCCTGATAGAGACTATAATTAATCCCAAATTGCTTGAATACTTCTGTGGATTGGTGTAATGTTTGGCAAAATAAGTGATTTGTGGCCTACCATCCTTACTATCATGTAGTGTTTAATTTTAATTGACTTTTGATTCTTTCAGCTTTATGTACTATCCTTTAGGGCTAATCGTTGCAAGAAGGCTCTTATTTTTTAATGTGAGAATTCATTCTAACACATCTCCAGTCTATAAAATTACAATTTATGGATAAAAATATGTAAACCAGCATTCACAACAATACTGACAATGTAAACGATTCTAGGTACAAATCAGGTGGTAGAATAATGTTTGAAAATAGCAGTTAAGTGCAAATCTATACTATTTCAGTTAACAGGGCTATTTTGGAACATAAAACTTTCCAAGACCTGTTTACACTGGGCCTTGAAGAGTCTGTCAGTTTAATCTTTCTATATCAGAGAAGGCAATCCCTGGTCCCAGAACCAGAAGCAGCCCCAGATTTCTTTTCAGCCATGGGTTGGCAAAAACGATTGCATATCAATATCACCATGTAGAGATGGAATGCATGAAAATTGGACGGACACCCCAAGCTTGATTTTAACACTCAAAATAAAATGCAGGAACATTCTTCTAAATAATGGCAGTTCTGTCATATGAGTGATATGATTCCATTCATTTCCTAATTACCCTATTCACTACAACTTTCAGCTCCACCCAAGTTAACTGCAAATGCTGGCCACCAAATATTGCCCATGCCTATTCTAGATAGGTATTATGTACTCTGATAACATGAACCACAGAAATATCTGGGGCCATTTAACTTCCAAGCTCTTCTTAAGGCAACCTCACACAGAAATTTTTGTGGTAATCTACATGTATGAGTAGTTATTCTGTGAAATTACCAAGATGGAGTTAATCCATTTTATTCTCTGTGTTTTCACACATACTGTCTGCAATGCAATTGAAAGAACAATTGCACCTGCTGGTGCCAGATTGAAAACAACCTACACCCTCAGAAATCATTTGAAAGGGGTTGGGGTGGGGGAATCCATA
Source organism: Candoia aspera (assembly GCF_035149785.1). Taxonomy (NCBI): domain Eukaryota; kingdom Metazoa; phylum Chordata; class Lepidosauria; order Squamata; family Candoiidae; genus Candoia; species Candoia aspera. Next base: position 228,475,800 of record NC_086154.1, read on the forward strand.
ATATTTTCTTGCTTCTGTAGAACGATGGATGAAATCCATTGTTTTTAGTGAACAATAAAGATGAATTGTATATCCTTCAACTGAAAAAGAGACTGAAGTATCTGTCTAGTATAGATTAAAACTTATCTAGACAGCTAATAAATATTAAGTTAACTAGGCTTTTTCACTTAAAAATAATAAATGTGAAATTTTCATGCCATAGCCTGTCAGCCAGGTACCTAATGAATTATTATGCTATCCAATTTTATATTGACAATAGTTTTAAATATTGGGGTAATAAAATATAATCTTGCAACCGATTTAGGCACCCAAAAGCTATGTGTGACCATAGTGCAATCATTATTCTTTAATATTTAAAAACTACAACCATTTATCTTGCTTAGAAAGAGTCTTTAAGCACTTCTAGTCTTCCAAGAGAAAGGGGAAGAAAGATGAAATAAGAGTTTATTTTGGAATAATGACCTCATAACAGAAAGTAGTCCTATGACAGTGATGTAACTCTATCCTAATTAGAAAACCCCTCCCAAAGCAGGTTTGAAATATCAGGTGAGAACATTTACACGGTCATGCTAACAATCTCAAAGAATTTTACACAATCTAAAATTCATGCTCTCAAGTTGACAAGAAAGAAGGGAAGGGAGAAGGAAAAAATAAAGCATTCTGAGACCAGCTCTTAAAGTTAGTTTTATTTTATGACCAGCTGGGATGAAAATCAGTTCTTGCAGCCTGCTGGAATGAGTGCTGGCTAGGCAGCAGTATGGCAGAGCTCTAAGCAGCTGGTCTCTCAGCAGAGGTGGAATGTCCCTATTGCTTTCCGCTCCTTCTGCTGCCCAGAGTATAGACCCCAGGACCCCAGAAATGCTGCTTTTCAGAGCTTTTCAAATGCCTTTCATTTAATGAATTTTGTGAGTAAAATATTTACCACCTCTCCCTTTGGGACCGTTTTGAACTCTTTCTTGATGCCATCCTGCCTGGCAAGCGACGTATCTTTCCACTTTAAAGTGGTTACATTCACTAGGTCTTTAGTTGGTTTGCTTGTTTCTGTTTTCAAATTAAGCACATATTGTAATATCAGGTTATCATTTATACTAGCCCAGGCACTGATGTCTGCAGCTATTTCTTTCTCTCTCTCTTTCTGTACATTTATATTTATCTGAAAAATTGATCTAAGTACAGATGCAATTCCCTTTTTTTCAATCTTTCATCTTTTAAAGTTCTCAGCGTGATTAGGAGATAAACAATAATTGGAATTTACAGATTTGCCACCCCAACACATTAATCTGAAACCAAGTACTTCTTACTTTTTACTTTGCAACCTGATTTCTTGTTTGCCCAGATATTTGCTTTGAGCAAGGAAAGTTGCTTGGTGGCAAGAAAAAAACAAAAACTTTCTCATGGTAATGGAATAGAAAAGGATGTGGGAAATATATACCTTGGTTTTTGTTTTTCCACGTTAGGCAAACTAGATTTGTTTTATGCTTTCAGGCATTGTGGCCAAAGGCTACTTCCCAGATGCATTCTTTTTATTTTATGCATCACAGATGAAAAGACAATGAACCATCAAGGTGAAAAAGGGAATAATGAATGAGTCAAAAAGTGGAGATGACAGGCAGCTTTTGATTTATTGTACGTCTTTTATCTTGATATATTCTTGATATATTGATATAACAATGCAGCATGGCTGCTCCTTCTCAATTTCAAATGTTTTCCTAATCAACCTCCATAGGCAAATCTACCTCAAGGTCAACAAAAGATGAAAAACAGCCAATTCAGGGCAACGATCATCATATCCCTTCCTGTCTACTACCCATGACTGGTTATGAGTGGACAAATGATGACATTGCCTATAAATTATGGGAGACGTAGAGGCTTCTGTTGTGCCTGGGGATGACAAGGCCAGTCCTACCACTAGGTAGAATGAAGCTTCAGTTTTGGGCAACTAAGAGAGGCAGGAAAATTGGGACTTCCAATCACTGCTCTTCTGGCTGTTGCCCAGATCACTTGCTTGTTGTGTGCCAAACATGCTGCTTTCCAAAGGAGCTTGCTGTGCAGCTAGCTGTAGCTGATGGTCTAAGGAGATCTTGTGAAGTGTTGTGAGATGGCAATAGAGGCCACCTTGACAGACAACCACTGTGGCTGTCTCAATATCGTGGCTGTGAGGGCCCTCTCAGTAAAGTATTTAGGGTCACTGGTCAGCTGCTGAATGGATGGTGAGTTTTATTTGAATGTCATAGTAATTTTGTCATGATTTAATGATATGGATTATTTACAATGGGATTAATATGCTCTGCCACATTGCCAAACTCTACAGGTTAAACTTGGTAAGAAGTCTAGAGAACCAATAATGTGAAGAAAGCTGAAGAAATCTAGAATCAAACTGAAAAGAAGATTGAAAAGTTTAAGGGTGAAGATTACATTGATGATCCTCAAATATTTAAAAGGAGGTGGATTAAAAAAAGTGTTCCACTGAGAATATGACAAAAAGCAACCCATTTAAACTACAGGAAAGCTGACATGTTATACATCAGGAAAATGGAATCTCAGAGAGAGGAAGAATCTAGTTAAGTTTTAAATATTTCTCTCTGTTCTCTTGTCTACACTTAGGTAGGTAAAGGTTTCCCTTGACATTAAGTCCAGTCGTGTCTGACTCTAGGGGGCGGTGCTCATCTCCATTTCAAAGCCGAAGAGCCGGCGTTTGTCCGTAGACACTTCTGTGGTCATGTGGCCCGCATGACTACACGGAACACCGTTACCTGCCCGCCGGAGCAGTACCTATTAATCTACTCACATTTGCATGTTTTTGAACTGCTAGGTTGGCAGGAGCTGGGACTAGCAACGGGAGCTCACCCTGTCACGCGGATTCGAACTGCTGACCTTCCGATCGGCTAGCTCAGCAGCTCAGCGGTTTAACCCACAGCGCCACCGCGTCCCTCTTGTCTACACTAGTACACATATAAATATATGCATAGTCAAGAAAAAGATCAGTTATATATTTATACTTCTCAGCTGCTAACGGTCCAAACTACAGGTTCAAAGCAATCAGTAACATTTAGGCTAGATTGCTCCACTCTATGTAAATCTACTTGAATGTTGTTTATGCAGATACTTATATGTGCAAAGGAAATTATGATAAGATTAATTTGAAGTGTATGGAGCATATGATTATGTGATTGCTTGTAATACAATTCATTCAGACCAGGGGAAAAACACAGTATAAGCAAAACAAAACAAAAAAGGAGGGATAAATATGTACTTACAGCTACCAAGAGAAAATAAATGTTGTGTCTAATTTAATGATCACTCATCTGAAGATGAGTGAAATGCTCAATTATATAATTGAATGTTCTCTGAATAGGCTAGAAGAGGTAAGAAAAAAATGCAGTAAACCTGTAATTAGAACTGTAAATTTTAAAACAAGTTTTTCTTGAACACATCATAGACAATTCAAGTGCTTAGTTTGATTCAGGAATGAGGTAGATAACTCATGCAGTATACACTGGGCAATGAAGTGGTAAAAACTACTATGGATGTCTCCCAGCCATTCTTACCTAAGTGCTCCCTACCTTCCCTTTGCCTCCTCCCCAATTTACATCTTCCACAACTGTCTCAATAGATAAAGTACTTCCTGCTGCTAACCTGGGCTACCTGGCTACCTCTTGCCTTCTTCTCTGTACCTTAGGAAAAGTCCCTAGCTAAGCAAGCAAGCAGAAAAGCTGGTAGCCGGGGCCATGTCCTCCAGCAGACCCAAACATTCTCTGGCATTGCTCTGCTTATATGATGCATGCTGCATGACAACTGATGAACTGCAGCATTGACTTGAGCAGATAATGTGTAAAGTAATCTGCCCTACTTTCCTCTGGGGATATCATCATCATCATTGTCATTAGATTTTCATTTCCACCTTTTTGTCTATAGGACTCTCAAAACAACTAACCAAAACATTAAACATAAACAATACCACTATATACTGTATAATAACTGAAAATTAAGAGTTCCAGTTAAACAGGATGGCTCCAACTCCTATCCTGAAAGTGAAGACAGAGTGCATCCCATAGCTTTGGAGCAATTCCCCATGACCCAGTTTACGAGTGGAGACCACACCTTCTGCTTGAGCCAAGTGTATTTGCACAGAGCTGGGGAGAGACTACAAGGTTCTGCCCACTTAAGGATGGTACAAACAACCTTTTTATAGTCGTATAAAAAATGCTGACCAGTAATGATGTCAAATGCCAATCATCTTATTATTTTATAACATGGGTTAGTTTTTCTGCTTATAGTAGCATATACATTTAATAAAATGGACGTTGGCACAAGTCAGCTTTTGTGGTTACTTCCTAGTTTCCATTAAAAAATAAAGTTCTGGTTTAAGATAACTTCTGAGCCAGCATCTGCAAATGCCTAGGCAAGTTATTAAGGAGGCTTACTTAAGTTCAGGGGACTTGGTAGTTTGGAGGTCTTGGCTCAGGCATTTGTTTTACTCCTTTGCAATGCTGGTAAAAGTGGAGTCTCATATGCTCAGCAAACGTATCTCAGATATTGAGGGCTACATTCTATGCTGGTACAATGTGCTTTTGCCAATATGAAAGTAAAATGTAACAGTCAGTGTAGTAAACTCCATTGCATGCATGTAGAGTGATTGATATAAAAATCTGCTATAATATCTACATTTATCTTGGACTTACATTGAGCTTGAACACTTCAAGTTTAATCAGGCCCAGTTTATTCATAAATGCATAAATTTTATGTTAATTTCCAACTATGGCAAAACAAATGTCACTTTGTAAAAAGGTAAAGGCTTCCTTAAGTCAGGCTAGACCCCTTCCCAAAATACAAGGTCTGTTTTACTCTCAAAGGATCATAATAGTGAGGAATAGTGAATTTCCAGCTATTCAGCATCTTTTATTTTACAAGTAATAAGTATTATAAACTGTATGGAACTTTCAAAATAATGTTTCTTTGATGACGTTACACAGCTGCTCAATTTTCCATTTTTCAGAGAGATTAACTGTTTATAAGGTCCAATAAATGTTTCTGCTTTCATTAAATTAGTACCAATTTTGCTTTAATAAGACATAAAACAGAAAACGCCACACCCTTGTTATACTGCTAACAACCCAAATTTACATCTTTACACAAGATACAGCACAGGGTGCCAAGTGCATGGCTTTCTTTAAAGCACGATCTTAGACTCATGCTGCCTAAGAAATAGATATATCATTTTCCAAAGAAAAGACATTCAAACAAGGAAAACTGCATAATTATGGGAGTGTTTCCATTTTAAATAGATGATCAGGGAGGACAAATGGGCATATCTCAACTGATGGATGGCTGAGGCTTCAGAATGAGATGCACAGCAATTCTAGCTGTAGTGGCCAAGTAATAGAGAAGCTGGATAACAAAAGCCAGGTAAGTAATGTTCAGTGAGTATGCAAGATACTTCAGAATATGGATACTGCACCTACTCACACACGTTAACTTGCATACGGGTAGTCCTCACTTAACTACCACAATTGGGACCAGCAACTCCATTGCTAAGCAACCTGGTCATTAAGCAAGAAATCATGAGACCACAACAGGCTTATGACCTCACTTCTGCCATGGTCATTAAGCAAATCACCTCAGGTCATCAAGCGAGACATATGATTACACCAGACTTACAACATCACTTCTGCCCCAGATGTTAAGTGAGTCACCATGGGTCATTAAGCGAGACATCACATAACCACGACTTGTGATTTTACTGCCAGATTCTCCATTGACTTTGCTTGTCAGAAGCTGGCTGTGAAGCGTGGAAATGGTGATCACATGACCGCAGGGATGCTGTGATGGTTGTAAGTGCAAGGACAAGTGGTAAAGTTATTTTCTCAGTGCCACTGTAACTTCAAATGGTCGCTAAATGGGGCAGATATTAAGTGAGGACTACCTGTATGTACCAGCATCAAGATAGTAGCAGTAATGAGGACACTTGGCACTAGGAGGTTAGGGTTTAGATTACCTTACCTGGTTGCAATGTGTGGAAAAGACCCTGACGCTGGGAAAGACTGAAGGCAAAAGGAGAAGGGGACGGCAGAGAATGAGATGGTTAGATAGCATCACTGATGCAATGAACATGAATTTGAGTAAACTCCCAGAGACAGTGGAGGACAGGAAGGCCTGGCGTGCTATGGTCCATGGGGTCACGAAGGGTCGGACACGACTTAACGACTGAACAACAACAACCTATAATAGGTTAGAAGTCCCACTGAGTATAGCAAATGCTCTAAACAAAACAATGAGTTGTCATTATGCCGGCTTTCTGAATGCATCATTTATACATCGTTAAAACACAATATATGTACGTTATTCTTTTATCACTTATATCATCTTTCTAAGCTCAAGTTTATTGGCATGCTAACTTTTCAGTGGGGTGTGAGATCAATGGTTTATATTCTGTCTTCACTGTTCTGGTCTGTTCTGAGATCAAATATTTGTGGTGCTTTTTCTATTTGGTTATGAATACTGCTTAGATTGTTTTGTTCTCTGTCACAGAAGCATATCACTAATACACTAAGGATTCTAATAAATGAGGCTTAAAAAAATCTAGTGTTGTATATGTACACTATAGCATTGCCAGATTTTGGGGGTTTATTTCAAAATCGAATGCTATGTGAAGAGACACAAGCTGCAATCCTTTATTAGAGTTATATAGATAAGTAGTGTATGAAGCTTTGAAGGCTTAACAAAGCTTTGAATATAACATCCCATCAAAGCTGTTTCATGAAGCAAAAGAAGTCGTCTCATTTCTGAGACTGAGGTGGAACAATACTTGCCTCCTCCAGATTTTTTTCAGATTTTTTTTTTTCCAAATGGGATGGGAAGAGGTCTACTCTTGGAGAAATCCATCCACCCAATTGTCTCGCACATCTCCATCTCCATTTCCTCTTGGTCATCTGATTCCCAAAACTGATAGGGGTCAGAAGGGATGGATGGTCAGAGTGGACTGGAGGAAATTTGGGATCTGCCTGATCCAAGCTCCTACTAACCCACAGAATTACCCCAATAGGTGAGGACACGCATTTTACTGTTATGCATAATTGCCCTTCACTGATTGCAAAGTTAGTCAAATGAAAAGCAAACAAAACGTGACCCAAAGTAATTAGGGAAATGGCATGCTTCCCTCCTGGCTGCCATGACCCATTGCAGGGCTTTGGATGCTGCTACTGGACTAGATTTTCACACTGATACCAATACGATAACCAAAACACTAGGCAACATTTCTGGCAAAAAGAAAAAAAAAACTTATTTTCTTCCTGTAATTGTTTTTCTCCTTCTCCTTCGGTTTATTTTTGTTTTGGAGGGGGGGACTTTAGGTACCCCTTTCTCCCCAACAATATTTTTGGGAATGAAATATTGATTTAAATAATTGGACATCCATTTCTGCCCATATTAACTGCCACTGTTTTCAAAGCTTTCTGCTTATTATAAGCAGATATGACTAAACTTCTAAAAATGATATTTTAAAAAAAATAGCAGTGCTAACTCTTCAGGTCCAGTTTATCTAATTACCTATAATAGGTTAGAAGTCCCACTGAGTATAGCAAATGCTCTAAACAAAACAATGAGTTGTCATTATGCCGGCTGATGGAGCATGTTGGAGCTACCTGAGGAGCATTTCCATAATTGTTTATCAGGAAATAAGCTGCTAAATATACTGGAACTTTTTTTACTCAGAAAGGCAATCAGGATGTTTAGGGTTCAGATGGTTTATTTTTTCTTTATTTTGCTGAATATTAGAAGATCGTAAATCTTCCTCAAAGATTTATAGTTATAAGCAACTAAAGTTAAATGGTCTAAACAGATCACTATTACATCTCTCTCCCCTTTACCATTTTATATATGATTCCTTCTTTGCATGGAATAACCATTTTCACCATTCTCTACTTCTTAAATGCTTGAGCTAAGCATTTTTCCTGTTCTAGGGTTTGGGGTGTTTTTGCCCTTGAACTGGGTGGCTTTTTTCCCATTCAGTTTTCTGTCAGTTTTCAGCCCCTACCCATTCAACCCAATTCAGGTTTGAAATGTCTGGTTGGATTCAAAATACTTCTATTTATAATCCATGTGCTCTGATGCTCATACAGTCAAGCAGTTACCTTCCAATTATTTTTAGTATATTTAGATGAATTATGGAGTAGATCAAATCTTTAGGAACACTCTTGTCTTACTGTGGAGGAAGGAAGACAATGTTGTTCAGTCCAAGGACCTGTACAACCTTTGATACAGTAATGGATGGATACCTAAGGAAAAGTGACAAGGACAATAATGGATTGGTCAACTCATAGGGTAGTTTGGATAACGATTGATTATCTGGTGAACATCCCAGCTCTGGTCATCCATGAAAGCATATGGAACATTCTGATATGAATGTCACATTAATCATGAAGATATGACATATGTGAATCAGTCCTGATTTGATTGGATTAGAAATGTGAGATTCAAAGAAGGAATCATTCAGTTCAAGATTTGAAGGCAAACTGATTTGATTCAAACTGCTTATTTTTTTTTTTTCAAAAATAATAAGCTATAATGAGGAACCATAAAAATGTATGCAACTGCTTCATTCTTATTAGAAGGGGATGAAATTTGCAGGGATAATAGACTTTTTAAAAGGGCATTAAGTCTACCAAATTCCATATAAAAACCTCTTTAGGTTTTACAGTTAACGATCTTTGAATAATCCCCCTCTCTTAGAACAGAGCAAGCAGGGATGGGGACTGGAGCACAGAAGCCTCCAAATTAATCAGCAGAAATTGTCCAGTGGAAAACCAGTAATAGAAAACCAGTAAAGAAATAGTGCTGAACCAAGGCAGAAAGTATTAAAAATAAAATCTTGCAAAAACTTGTTTAAAAAGTAAGCTGTTTCCATTGTTCTTCTATGATGCCAAGTTTGGCATGATACAAAGAATGCCCATTGACTTACCCTTGTAAGATGGCGTAGCTGTTGTTTATGATAATTGGGTTTCATGGGGATCACATGGCAAGCGTGGCTCCACTAGGGAAGGACCCCCTCATCACTGGCTTTGGTGAAGTGATAGACTGGTGTTTTCAGGAATTGTTGTGTTGTGGGCTAAATTAGAATTTGCAGGACAGATACTGAAGCAGGAGGACATTAAAGGAGGCACAAGGATTGAAATAAACTGGATCATGTTTATTAACATTGTAACATTAATTACAGCACTAGGGGTCCTTCCACAATCGGCTGCAGTAAGCCCAAGCTGCAAGGATGGTCTTCGGAATTCGACTCACAAAGGAGTTGCTTTCATTGGGCAAGTTTTATACCCTTCAACCTCTTTCTCATTCCCTCCCCTCCAGAGTTGCCTAGTTTAGACATAAGCAAGGGAAGGTTACATATTAATGAAGATTAAGTGTCTAGCAGATATTGGGTGCCTGCTAAAACAAAAGAGGGAAATAATTATCTACTTGGGGTTAGAGCAGAAAGTGTATTAACTTGCAGTTCAGAAGAGTAAATAAGAAGAGTTAGCTTGTCTAAGCAGCTTCTCTTCCAGGTGTTAGTTGAAAAATGAGGGTCAGTCACAGGACAGCTGGGCATGTTCAGTCTCTTCTGGGCAGGACCTAGCTGAATTAAGGTTGTGGCTGCTAGCAATAATTGCAGAGATAGCAAAAGTAGGCCGGCACAATGAGACATGTCACCAAGACAGGCAAGCTACTCAGAAATAGCATTAATATCCTTGCCACCCCTTCCCCCCATCCTTAAAAGCAGTGAGTATTTGGGGCATCATTGTTGAAAGACTTAAATCTGTTCCGATAATGCAGTATTTAAAAGCAAGGGTTGGCCCAAGGTTTGTACCTGGATGGTTTGACTTTTGCTCATATTCAGACTGCTGAGAGTTGGACTGAACTCTTGGTTGCATTGGGAGGACCAACACAGAAAAGTGTAACATTTCACTAATACAAGAGAGAGCAAAGTTAACACATTAATGAAGTTAAAGGCCAAGAAAGTGAACAAAGCTGAGTAATCTTGGCCTTGCTATCCCAAAAGTGTTCTGATAGGCAAAGAGTTTAATGAAATCGTAAATCTCACGGTTGGCTACTCATGTTCACGTTTGAGAAGACATTACACCACTACCCCCACCTAGCCTTCTCTATATATGGAAATAAATTTACAACGTTGTGTATTGTCTGTAGTCAGTGAGAAGCTGTAGAAAAGCTACTGAATCTGGGAAATGTTTTGCAGCCATTTGACTCAATTTGCTAGTTTAACTTTCAAAGGGGTTTTACTTTGATTCAGTCCATCAATGGAGTGTTCTACTGTCTGTCTGTCTGTCTATCACATTTATATAGCCACCCATCTCACATAATGACTCACTTTAGTCAAAGCATTGTTGAACTGAACCCCCCTTTTGAAGCTTGGCACAGCCCCTAATGAACTAATGAAGTACGCTGGCCTGATTACTCATAGAGTTGTGCAGCTCTCTAGATTCAATTCTCAGAAGGGGACGAGGGGCATGGAAGTATCGCCTGTCTGTGTTTTTAAAGCAGCTGTATTTTTCCCTGACCTACACAGCAGTTTCAGAGAGATAATGCTGTTTTTAAAGCAGCTGCATTTTTTAAAATGCAGAAGTTTGAAAAAGGTTGAGCTGCTTTAATGAATAGCAAATGGGTGTTGTGCTCATGTGAGGTCTGAAGTAGTTCTTCCCAATCATTTTTGAAGTGTGTGGATCCATACTGATTACATCTTAAATCACTTTAGCAAGGTTTGGATAATGGCATGATCTGGAAAGCTTCTGTGATGCTTATCAGAATGTACATGTCTTTTATGCTTGTGCTTTCCCATCTATTCCTAGCTGGATTTTTAGGACAAAAGTGACAAATGCATATTATCTCATCAGGAAGGTTGCAAAAACAAAAACAAAAAGTTAGATGCAACTTCCAAATCAATTGTATTTTCTTACTATACTGAAGAAATTTAATGCAACAATGTCCCACAGAAATAGTCATCCTAAGGCAATTTCAGATTCCTGTGTGTGTGTGTGTGTCTGAATGCATGACTCATTTCTAGAAATGGAAGTAGTTGGAACAGAAGAACTAACATTTAATTTAAAAATTATTTAGTCCAGCAGTAGCTATAAAGTCTCTTAAAAGATAAATAGGATTCTGTAGTCTGAGGAAATTAATACTTAAAAAATAAAGGAAAAGGAGAAGAATCTGATTACAGCTTTGTCTTTACTGGGGAAAGAAGTGCTGAAGGATTAATACAGATTGAGAAAACAAATAAATGGGATGTTCTCCTGCATATCCAGTACCAAAAAAGGAGACTTAATGGAGTGTGCAAACTATTGTATAATATCCTTAATTTCACATGCTAGCAAAATAATGCTTAGGACATCCAACATGGATTAGAATCCTTTACGGAAAAAGAGATGCCAGATGTTCAAGGTTGAGGAACATGAGACGTTATTGCTGAAGCACACTAGATCACTGAGAAAGCCAAAGAATATCAAAAAGAAGTCACTATGTGCTTCATTGATTATAGAAAGGGCTTCAACTGACATCAATCAGTCAAGCTGTGGCATTAGCTTAGAAAACGGGAATTCCAGAACATCTCGTTTTCCTCATGAGAAACTTATATACAGGTCAGGAAGCCAGAGTACAGATATAACATGGTGAAACAGACTGGCTCCAGGTTGGCAAAGGAGTGTGACCAGGCTGTATACTCTCCTGTTATTTATTCAACCTATTTGCTGAATATATATTTGGGAATGCTGGATTTGAGGAAGATGAGTGTGGTCTGAAAACAACAGGAAGACTGATAAAACTGAGCCAAGAAGTAAAACCCTGAAGGTATAAATGAAGTGGGTAGCAGCTGGGGTGACTGCAGGGTTTTACTTCTTGGCTCAGTTTTATCAGTCTTCCTGTTGTTTTACATGTCCACATATGCCCCTGCAAGGGACTTTAGTAAATTAAAGCTCAGTTTAGACAAAGAAGGGGTGAAATCCGGCATTCTGTGTCTGTTATTACAAGTTCTTTCCCTTTGTCTTTGTCTGAAGCCCTTTGTTTCATCCGTATCTGCTCCCAGATGTCTTTAAATCCTCCAGAGAACACTTTAAAGCCCTTTAAATCCTCCAGAGAACACTTTAAAACCCTGGAAAAGTAATGAGTTGGTATTTTGAAAATATTATCACAATAATTAGGCAAATCTTTTTTGCTACAAAATCCAGAATTTTCTAAATTATTCATTAAACAAGGTTTTCTTTCTTTTTTAATTTTTTTTACTTCCATTAACCAACACTATTAAATGATGTCCTAATTATTTGGTCAGTTAGAATTTAATTATTTTAATTAGATTAATCATAAACTGTAGTGCTGAAGTTTAAGAAAGATGTTTTCAGCTAATTACAAAATTAATTGATGGCCTCTGCAAGGTCTACATAAGAAGTGCAACACAAACATTAACATTCTTGAGAAGTAAACTTGGAGTTTGTTGCTTAGGTTATGACATCTTATGTCCTATTCTCCTAGGGAAATCTACAGATTATTTATTTAATTAATTAATTTTTATCCCACCTTTATTATTTTTATAAATATTCAAGGTGGCGAACATACCTAATACTCCTTCCTCCTCCTACTTTCTCCACAACAACAACCTTGCAAGGTGAGTTGGGCTGAGAGAGAATGACTGGCCCAAGGTCACCCAACCAGCTTTCATGCCTAAGGTAGGACTAGAACTCTCAGGCTCCCGGTTTCTAGCCCAGCACCTTAACCACTAGACCAAACTGTGAGGTTTGATCCCGCTTCTGACTCCAAAAACGAAACTTATACAGAGTCAGAAGGGGAAAACGAAACTCACCAGGAGAGATCTGGAGAAGCTGAACCAGGAAGTGACTCAGCAGAGTGGGAGAATTTGCAAATGCAGAGTGGACAAACTCTGGAGGGGAATTTGAATTCTCCAATCAGCGCTCGAGACAGGAGAGCTGAGAGGTGCGTGAATCAGAAGGCAGCTTGATTGGCTGCAGGAGAGAAAAGGTGCGGAAGGGATCGCTTTAAAAAGTAGGCACATAAAAAGTAGGCACAAGCTGCTGGAGACAACTGATCCTTTGAGCTCATATATTTGCAGAAGAGCCATCACCTGCGTCAGAAGCCTTGCCTGTAGCCAGAGGGGAACCAGCGCCAGTGTCTTCTACCACAATAGAACCATCTTCTGCACAAGCCACTCCAGTTGAGCCTCTCCTTGCCGTCCCTGCTGGGCACAGCCTCCAAGCCTTGTCATATCACTCCAGTGCGATTCAGGTGTGCTCCCAGATTCAAGCCTTGCCTAGACTCTCCAGTCCAGTCCAATCCTATTTCCAGCTCTCAGCCTTGCCTAGACTCTTCAGTCCAGTCCAGCCTTGCTTTCAGTTCTCAGCCCCGCCTAGACTATCCAGTCCAGCTCAGCTTAGCCTCCAGAGCCAAGCCTTGTCCAGTGGTTCCAGTTCCGTCTCGCCTAGCCTCCGCATGTCAGTCCAGTCCTATCTGAGTGCCAGTTTACAGAACCTTGCCTCCAGCTTCTGCCTTGCCATGCACTCTAGCTTCACCAAATCTGACAGCTTCAATCAGAGAGTTAGCCGAATTCTGCCTTGCTGTTCTGCCACAGTCTGATCCTGCAGCCTTGCCTTTCAGCCGTCATTGCCTGGGTGGTGTGGATTGAAATTACTTTGCCTTATTTATTCACCAGGACTTTACTGTTGTAAATAGTTGTTTTAAATAAATAGTTTTGATAATAATTCCATCTGGCTGTCATAGTCTGAACAGGACACAAACTGGCTCTCAGTTCAGCCCAGAGCATTAGACAAATTTGATCTTCATAAATAACTCTGGACATACAAGCATGACTTCCATCTCCATATTATTCTACTTTGCCATATTTATTAGATCGTACATTTCTGCTGCCACCATATGATTTCCAAGGGGTATTATGGATACCGGATCAAAAATAAATGTGAAGCTTCATCAGCGGTGCAAGTATTGTGCAACCAACAGCCTTGTGATGTAAGAGTAGCAATAATAGTGTGCTACTCTTTTTGCTATGTTAATTATATATTGAGGAATAAAATACTGCATAGTTGAAGAAGGTTAAGAAAAAATAAAATTCATATTGCAAAGTGAGGCTCTGTAAAATTCTGGAAAGGTAGTCTGAGATATTTGTTAGTGGATAAGATTTTTTCCAATAATGGAAAATGGTTTGTTACAAGAACCTAGAGAAAATGCTTTAACCATGCTTTGTTTGCATACACAGTTCTGTATAACAGTAGACCAAGGAACTTGTTCACTTTATGCCTGTAAATTCTAAAATGGTGGTATGCGAACTTTGCAACAGTCTTGGCATTTGGATATCTTTAATGACTTTCACATGTTTACTAGTATAAATTATATAAAATTGTATAAAATTGTATAAAAATTACAATTTTAGGGGTCCTTTAAATATATTCAACCAGTTTGCTTATAATACTCTTGAAAATGGGTAAAACTGGGGAGTACCTCTATGTATATGCCCTGCAAATTACTGCTTCTCCCCAGTGATGTAAACTTCCACAGAAGCACACCAGCACTTCCTATCTTGGAGCCTGACACCCTGATTAAAATACTAACAGGATTCTTCATCTGCTTTTTGTTGTTATGGCTTAATTGCCAATGCTAAAACCTTTTGCCTATTTTTTTGTTCTTGGGTGATGGGATGGCAGTTTTTAAGTCCCAAGGAAATTGGTCTATAATCACTCCTGTTTTGACAGCAATGATGGCAATATGGTCATCTGTCAGCATTCTCCTCATCTTTAAGTGTCTGCAGTGAACTTTTGCTTCAAGGTTCAGCTGCCTGACAGAACCAATTATCATTGTTCAAGAAAAATAGAGGGGTGAGAAATCCTCCTCTGTCTTTTGATACTCTCCCTAATTTTCCATTCTGCTGCATCTGTTAATGTCTGTGATAAAGACCTTGACTCCAACATAAATAAAAGACCTCTCTGAATGATGTCTTTATCAGATCCAAGGAAGCTTATACCACATTGCATGTCAGATCCCAACAGCCAAATTACAAGGTAATTTAAACTATGAATGTTTAAATAGTCGATAAGCTAAGGTTGTTCAACTAGATTTGAGAAACACTGATATAAGAGTCAGTTGGTAAAATGGTTGCTTTCTTCCCCTTCATTATCACCTGTAAAAGAGCCACAGAAAATAGCAAGACATATCTCAAAAATGAAAAATGAATTCACTCTTTAGGGACTTTATCTTAAGCTTCTCAGTGGGGCTTGAAATTACACAGTATATATGATTTTAATTTAGATTGAGTTACATGGCTGCATGATGGTTAGATAGGCAGTGCAAGCAATTCATTCTCAAATTGCTTGCAGTGGGGTAGTTCTGCCGTGAACTGAAAGGGGCCAATTTGTTATTATTATTCAGCAGTTAAGTCTGTTTCCAGGACCAGCCCCAAACCTCCTCCTAGCTGAGATACAAGATGAAATGGCACCATTTTCTACAGTATGTAATAAGTCACTTGGATGTTTTCTTCAACACTGATGATGAGAATTCTTTACTGAACTTTGGAGAGCATTAAAGAAGGCTTAATTGCCACACAATTCTGCTTTGCTGTATTTTCCTGCTGCTCTATAGCACCTGCTATTTGTGGTTTCTGTTTACAAAACGAGGAGTCCCGCTTTTTGGACAATCTCTGTACTTTCAGCATGTTTTGCTTCTGCAAACATGCTCACAGTGCTTGGAGGGTATGGACCGCAGCAAGCAGGGACAACCAGTTATAAATCAACTGCTATCTGATGCTTCTAATCAGGAATGCCAAGGACAGGGCTTCTCGGTACAAAACTGAGTTATGGTTTCTTCAGCCCTCTTAATGGTGTAATCTCATTCTTTACAAAATAAGATATGTGAAAATCCTACCATTCAGTTAGTGGGCTGTTGCTAAGAAATTCATTTTGCTGAATTTCCCCAATCATTTTTCAGCACTTCTGCAGCACTTTTCCATCACCATGCATGTCCTCACTGATGCTTTTTAGAGCTGGGAAGGATGAAGAAAGGGAAGCCCTCTAGCTGACCAATGGGAGAGAGGAAAAAATCTTACTCTACCTCCTGTCATTATCTCTTCAGTGAAATTGTTATTGCAACAAGGGAGAAAAATGTGGCATCTGTGCTGAGGGAGTGGCAAAGCCGTGCCTGTAATATATTGATGCAGGTTTTCATGGCCAGCATCAATCCAATGGTGATGAGCTTCCAGTCTAATAGGGCATGATCTAACTATCTGGCATCCTGATGTTTCATCAGCAACTGTGGTTGGTACCTTCAGTGACAAAGTGATCTGTTCCGTAGAGCACTTCTCAGCAGCTCACAGGCAACTGAGCAGGAATTGATTGAGCTCTTGTATTTGTAATAAAACTAATCTCTAATTAGACCACGTTACCAGAATTCTGGAAAGCCAGTTTCTAGTTGGTTCTGAGAGCCAGTCTGATGTAGTGGTTAAGGCATCAGTAGAAACTAGAAGGCCATAAGTCCTGGTCCCACCTTAGGCACGGAGCCAGCTGAGTGAACTTGGGCTAGTCACTCTCTGTTAGCCCTAGGAAGAAAATAAAGGCAAACCATTTCCAAAATCTTGCCAAGAAAACCTCAGGGACTAGTCCAAGCTGTCAGCAGGAGTGTCTTTGTCTAGGTGAATTTGTAATTGATCTGATTCGAAGAAGTTCCAAAGGAGATGATTTTTGATTGGTCTGTCTTTGAAACACGCTACTGCTTATTATTCTTTCATGTGAAACTGTTGTAGATTCTACATGGTGTTGGTTAATCAAGGGCTGTTTTACTTTGGTGTAATATAAAGTGGAAACCAGGCTCTGTTAACCTTTAGAGTCTTTTCCTTTTCATTAAAGTTGTTCGGATGTTTATAAATCTCTAGCTTTTCTACGCAGTCATGCATGATGATTTGACATGATTGCTAGTACTTGTGTGTCTTTAAATTGAATCATATGTCTGTTACGTAGCAGCACATGATCAGCTACTGTGGATTTTTCAAGTTGTCCTAGCTGGCAATATCTTTCATATTCTTTTAGTTGAGTGTTGATACTACATTTTGCAGTTCCAATATATACCTGTCCACAGCTGCAAAGTATGTGATGAACTCCTGATGATGAAAATGGTCTTCTGTCATCCTTAGGTGATCAAATCATTTCTTGGATTTTTCTTGTGGGTTTGTGGATATTTTTTAAAGTTGTTCTTCTCCAGTAATTTTCAAATTCAGTCTGTAATTTTACCAATATAAGGGAGAAGCATATTTCCTTTTGGAGGTAGTTTGTCAAGGTAGATAGATAGATAGATAGATAGATAGATAGATAGATAGATAGATAGATAGATAGATAGATATAGATATGTTTTTTTAATTGCTGGACAGTTGTCTGCTATCACTGGTAGAATAACCATTAGCCTGTAAAGTGCTGTCAAGGTATCTCAACTCATCAGATAATCTTTCAGGCTCATAAATATGTCTAGCAGGGTCAGTGAGAGTTTCATGATACTACTTGTCTGGCAAGAATGATGGTTAGACTTTTTATTATGATCCCAATGTGTTAGTTTTTGGATTACTGTATGTCCTATTTGCTGATTTTTTTCCAACTTATTTATATGCATTTTGTTGAATAAATAAATTGTACTTTTTGAAATACAGCTATTCTTAATAGAAGATTTATTTTTTTATCAATCCATTTTTGTATGCAACTTTCCAAACTTTTAGATGAATCTTTAGTAGGTATATTCATTTGGAAGTTATTTTTAAGTGAAAAGAGTGTGAATATTGTTACACAGAACTGAATTCTTTAAATAGTGTAGATTTATCATCTCAGCTGATGTTTCAAATGTCTTTGCTAACCCATCAGTTTTCCAGGGGAACAGCCCACAACTTCAAAGGTCCAAAAGAACAATCTTTGTCCTTAGAAGTACTTATTTATTTATTTCTAAAAGTTATAAGACCATCCAATTCCATGACTCTAGTCAACTTACAACAATAAAAACAATACAAAGCATAAACAAGGAGTCCAAAAGTGTCCTGAAGAGTCAGCCATCCCTTTCACCAGAGGAAAATTCTATGAGAGGCTCACCACCTACTGTACCTAACTCAAGGCTTGGGGAAGAATCACATTTTTAATAACTTTTTAAATTAAGGCAGGGTAGGAATGATACAAATCTCTGGGAGAATGTTGTTCCAGAGAGGCAAGTGCAGAAAACACCTGCTTTCTGTGTCCCATCAGATGACTTTATTAACACAGCATATGTCAGCTCTGTCCAATCAAATAGGATGGGCAGAAACTGTCCCTCATATAGCCATGACCTATGCCATGAATGGTTTTATAAGTGGCAATCAACACTTTAAATTGCATCTAACTGGCAACCAGTGCAACTCACAAAGCAGAGGTGTTATATGGGCATGCTGTGGCATACCTATCACTCCCCTCCCACTGCATTCTGGAGCAACTGAAGCTTCTGAGTGGTCTTCAAAGGCAGCCTCATGTAGAGTACATTGCAGTAATCCATTTGTGAAGTGACCAGGGCATGAGTGGAGAGCTTTCTTGTCGAGGGACAGGTGCAACAAGTTAACAAGATGAACCTGTGCAAAGGCCTTCCTAGCCACAGTTGCTGCCTGCTCTTTGAGTTCAGGAAAACCCCAGATCATTCACCAGTCCCTAACAGAGAAGTGTTACTCTATCCAGGATTAAAGGTAGAAATTTACCTTTAAAATTTCTTGGAAATTGGGTGGCCCAAATACCCATAGACACTCCAGGTTGAGCCTGAGTCTGTACCTCCCCATTCCAACCCTCATAGCCTACAAATTCTGAGATAAGATTTTGACAGCATCACTTGATCAGCCTGGGGTTGAGATATACAGCTGGGTATTCTGATGATATCTGACTCCAAACTGATGGATATGGTCTCCCAGAGCCTGGCAGAGATGTTAAGCAGGAGTGGCAAGAGCATTGAGCCCTGACATATCCCACACATCAGAGACTTTGGGTTAGATCTCTTCTCCCCTACATATATTTATGCATTTTTGTTTGCTTATTATATTTTTAATCAGCTTGCTAAAGACAGGTGTATGGACACATTTCACAAGTAACATAAAAATAACAATAAATCCACAATAAAGCAGTAATAATCAGCAATAAAATACATCAATAATAGATTTTAAGTGACATCTATTCTATACAAAACTACAATATAAGTTTTAAACAGCCTAAATGGAAGAAGCAATTAATTATATAACCTTAAGTACAATTCAACAGATTTTTCAGGCTCTATATAAATCTGCTTAGTTGGATTTTTTTTACTTATTTATTGGATTTCTAGGCTGCCAAAATTTAAAATGATGCTGGGCAGCTTCACAAATACACACACACAGATACACACACACACAGACACAGAGTATATACACACATGAACATATAAAATGATCATCTGAAGGGCAATATAACATCCTACCATATCACTCCAACTCAGAGTCCCATCCAAATATCCTAACTCAAACCCAAGGCCTAGGGGAAAAAACCCTAAGGTGGGGATGATAAAAATCTCTGGGGGATGCTGTTCCAAAGGACAGTGAAATTCTGCTTCCTGATTCTGTGGGAATGCTCAGGATGGGCCAACACTATGGAAGATGGGTGGTCCCTCAAATAGCCAGGACCTATGCCATGCATGGATTTACAGTAATAACCAGCACTTCAAATTGCACCCAGAAACTAAGCAACAGCAGGGAAGGTATGTGGGGATAGGAAGACTTACCCATCATTGCTTGTGCTGCCTCATTCTGGACCAGCTGCATCTTCAAAGTAGTCTTTCAGGGCAGTCCCATGTATAGTGTTCACCCACGAGGGAACCAAGGCACATGTGACCTCTCAAGGAACAGGAGAGTCTCTTGATCCAGGAGCAAGTGCAACTGGTACACAGGAGCTGAGGGTCTAGGAATAGCCCTGGAGGCACTCCATAAATTAGGAGCTTCAGGCTCAACCTCTCTTCCCCAGCACTGACTGGAACTGCCATGGAGAAAGGAGGAGACCCACCATAATACTATGCCCCCACTCCATGCACCTGGTCCAGAAGAATACCATGATCAATTGTATCAAAAACCTCTGAGAAATTTAGGAAGGCCAGGATGGTTGTACCACCCCCATCCCAGTTCTGCCATTAGTCATCAACAAGCATGACCAATGTCTTATCAGTACTATGTATAGACCTGAAAGCTGACTGTAAAGGGTCTGGATTATAATAAATTATGATTGTAGTAACTATTTTACAGTAAATTATTTTTATAATAATAACAAAGGTTCTTCAAGTAAATGCTAAATAAAAATGTGGCACTGTTATTTCTGATAGCTGATTGGTTGATTTGACATGAAAAAAAAAACCCGATTTGATCTCTGGCTAGAAAGGACTCCTTTTGAAAACCCTGTTAAAAACTATGTATCTCTTTTTTGATATTACTTACAAAAACCAGAAATGTGTATGAAATAAAGGTATGTACCTCTGAAATGTTGTGAATATGTAAACACTCTCACAAAATAGCTGCCAGATTTTTTTAATGTATCAGTTTTGTGTATCGCTGTAATCCCTAAGAGTCCCAGTGGTTAACAAGAAGTATACTGTATATGTTTTCAATAAATAGTACCCAGGGAAGCCAACAGGAACAATAAAAAAAACATGCAGTGCCATCCCAGTTATTTCCTGAATGCTCTCTGGAAAAGCTCTGTTTTAACCAATTTTCACAAAGCTAGCCAACCTCACACCCACAAAACAGGAGTCAACACCAAGAAACACTGTTTTGGGGCCTCAGCCCTGTTCAGCTCATCACAGCAAGGATGCATCGGTCGATTCTAGTTGGAGAATTTCACAGGAAGTTACATGGGAACTAAACTATACAGGGCTTCAGAGGTTAAAATTGGCATATTGAACTGCCCTCCGACCTTTGTAGGTCAGTCACATAATACTTATTTACCAGAAGCCAACATGAGAGATATTGCAACAAGAAAAAGAATAACCTTTCAGTCTCACTCCCCCCTTCTGGTGCTGCTGCTTACCATCCCAATTTATTTTTTCTCTTTTCTGAGCAGGTTGGAACACTTCCTAAAAAAGCATTGGGTTGAAATTGGCCACCATTCTTATTTTCTAAGCAAGCTTGGAAATAAAGCTGATGCTGGAGGTTTGTTTTATAGCTGGCCGGCTTTCCATTTAAAATGAAATGAATCATTTAAAAAACTCAGGGGGAGCACAGAGTGTGTGAATAGCAAAGGAGATCCCCTGGGTGCCCACAGACAGCACATTGGGGAGTTAGACTTCAAGCAGATAACTTTTGGGGCAGTCACTTTTTCCCAGGCGATCCTGTCTCCCAGAATTATTGTAAGGCTAAAATAGGATAGGATATAAATGCAATGAATAAATAGATGACTAGTTTAATGATCATGTATTTTTTTTTCAGTTTGATTTTAAGTAGAAAGTCCTGACCATATCTGAATGAAACATTTTCAGGACATATTGTAATTTATATCTGAGTAGATGAATAAACTGCATGAACAGCCAAGTGAGCAAAGAGATTTTTGTCTGTTGCTTGAACAGAGTTGACTGACCTCATCTTAAGAAATATAGCCTTCTTCTTTATTATCAGCTGTCACAAAGGGGGGCACTTGTAAAATAATACTGCAGAACCTTAAAGAGGCCTATAAATGTTCACTTTATGTTTAGTGGAGAAGTTCTCTTTGAATTATGAAGAGAATCTATAAAACTTCAAGGGAGTGAAATAAAGGCCTTAGCATGAAATGTTACTCATTCATGTAGGAAAGAAGATACAACCCCAAGAATTGGAAATATGTTGAACATAAACAATCTGCTAATGCATTTAATTCTGAATTGCTTCTCTTGCTTGAGATGCTTAACTACAGTGCAGTGTGAAATCTCATATTCAAATTTCATCATATAGCAATGCATCAGAACTTTGTAAGTATTTTAAGCACTTATTTATTCTTTGTTGTCTTGCTCTTTGATTTGCCTTTCCACATTCTACTTCCACTTCAATCTCCAGAACTCCTTTTGCCTATGTTAGCATAACATTATTTAAACTAAATCCTGTTTCCTTGACTAAGGATTACTTCTGAGGAGCTCCCAAGAGTCTTTGACGAAATAAGAAAATTAATGTAATATTTTAAGATCCATCAACAGGGGAACGCTATGCTTGCTTAGGATGACTGCTACTAATTTATTTAGGTACATGATCTGATATTGCAAGAGAAGATCTTTCTTTACCTGACCATGTTTATCAAATTATGACATTAAATGGCCAGATCAAACTATGCCTGAACTTTGAGGGACATACAGGGTAGAAGTTTAATTTCAAATAGGAAGGCACAATTAATGGCCCTAAGCTCATGAATGGTGTCTCCAAAATCATGGGTGATTTTTAGTCTGCACTGCCTGCTCCTGTGTACTACCCTTGCCTCTTTTTGCAATATACTGTAGCCCTGACAGATCATTCAAAGGCATAGTGTGTGATGAAAAAGGAAAAAGTGGTTTACTATTGCCTTCTTCCAGGATGCAGTTTCAACTTCTAAATCTAATCTATTGACCTGGGATATCTCAATGTCTTCATAAGCATGTAAGTGTATTATGTTTAATAAAGCCAATTTTATTTCATTTGAAACTGTTCTGTGATTTCATGTGAAGATAGGCAGGATTAATGCTTTTTTTTTTAAAATTGTAATCTTATGAAATGCTTCCACAAGCAAATGGCATCACCAACTGATCTTAGCTACTTTCCCCAAACTAAGCAGCTTGGACATTATTAGTACTTGGATGGGAGAAAAAAAATGGTGAAAGGTCCCCTGTGCAAGCACCGAGTCATGTCTGACCCTTTGGGAGAACACCACTTTTGTGACATTGGGAGAGCACCAGGAAATTCCAGGGTTGTAGGTTAAATTGGATGGTTGAAACAGTATTCAGGAAGAAGGCAGGGGTACCTCCCTCCTGGATTGTTGCCAAAAAACAATACAGAGTCAATATGGATTTGAGGGAGTCTTTGATTTTTCAAGGCTGAACTACAAATCAGTGAGTAATGGAAAACATCTTCAAAGATCTATCTTATGACAATTTACACTGTTACCTAATGATGCATGCTTTAATTCCTTACTGAAATATTTGCAGTTTCCTCAGCAAATATGTCACTGGAGACTGGAATGTTAAGGTGGGCAGTCAAATGACACCTGGAATTACAGGTAAGCATGGCCTGGGAGAACAAAATGAAGCAGGACATAGGCTGATAGAATTTTGCCAAGACAACTCACTCTGCATAACGAACACTCTCTTCCAACAACCTAAGAGACGGCTTTATACATGGACTTCACCAGATGGACAACACCGAAATCAGATTGACTACATCCTTTGCAGCCAAAGGTGGCGGACATCGATACGAATAAACAACAAACAGCAAATATGAGTGCAGGGAACATTTTAAAATTCTATATTTCAACATTATTCCCATGGCAATAGTTAAAGTAATAATTAATTGCACCCTGAATGTGGAGTAAAATTGTAATAGACAAGGGAACTGCATTTAAGAAAGAGTGGTATTTTACTATAAGTCAGTCCAGATATTTTAGTTACTGAAAGTTATGGTTAGAACATATCTATCAATTGAAATGACTAACTTGTCCTACTGATTTCATTGGGCCTGCTGTAAGTATGATTAATTCTGGATTCAATCCTATGTTTTTTGCCTGGAGAACTACCACAGCGAGCAAAATTGTTGATACATGTAGCCATATGGCATTCCAGATAGCAAAATGTTTGTCTTTTTTTAACTGATTCTTTTTCAGCAATTTTCAGTAAAGGTTCTAGGAAATACAATATTCTGCAATGGGAAGCATCTTCTAGACTATATATAGCATTCTGGATCACGTGCAACATACTGCATTAGAAAATTTCCACCTGTATCATGCTGATTCCCAGTTTCCTTCTCTAGAGATGATCCTTTCCTCTTCTCTATCAAAACACTTGCCATATTTTCTGATTCATCATCAGAGGCTAACTCAACTAAAACAGAAATTGAGCTAATTTCCACTGATAGGTTTGTGTTATATCTCTTCAGACTGCACGCAGAAATCACACAAGATTTCTTCTGTAACAATAATTCAAGCATATATAGCACAATAATTCCAAAGAAAAAGGTTCTGGCCCAGCTTACTCCCTGATATCTAGCTGTGTAGGTACAAAGGATTTGTTTGAAAGAGTGTTAATTGATATGATTTCTGATCTCCAGTAGTACAGCCCAGACCCAAATTTATAAATGAAGTGAGAAGTAGAGAAATTACCAGTCCTTCACTGACATGAAGTTGCTTGACAATATTTACAGCCTTACTTTTAAAGCACAGGTAGGGAATGAAGCACCTGCATAGTGACTGTGCTCTAGCAGCAACAGGCTGTCATCGGGAGGAAAATGTAGAGAAAGGATGCCTTCTTTCAGCTACTCCTAGAAGAGCCCAATATGTTGATCCTCTTGATCTGTAAAAACGACAACTTATCCCCTGTGTAAGAGGATCTGTTAACCTTGTCTCTGAGTTCTGTTACCAATGACAGATTCTCTGGGCACATTTGTGTCTGTTTAAAAGCAGTGCTAAATATACCATGTGAAAGGCAGGTGGTTTGTTGAGATGGGGAAAAGATAAGGGAGGGGTGAAAGCAGGAGGGCTTTGGGTTCAGTTGCTAGGGAAACTGCTTCTTTTTAGTGTGTTCAGTCTCAGCCCCAGCTAGACAAGCTAGAGATTTTTCCTTGCAGAATGCCATCAGCTATACTTTATTTTTCTATATAATGTTAGTTGCTTCCTTTCAGTGATGAAGTAAGGATACTTGTCACACATGTTTCTGCTGATACTTTCTTAGATTTTTACTTAGTGCTCATCCTAAGAAGCATTATTTTGTGGTTTGGCTACTAAATCCTTTTTACTCAGAGGATGTCCATTATCCTGTGTGGGGGGGGGGGTCGGTGGGTGGGGGGGGTGAGTGTGGAGGAGAATTTTCCTTTCTCCCATTTAACTATGCATCTCTTTTTTTTCATAATAATTTTATTAAAAGTTTTAGTTACAACAACAAAAGATAATACAAACTAAAGGAAAAAAGGTGCTAAAAAGCAAAACAAAAAAACCCTAAGAAACCAACTTCCCACCCTCATCACAAGTATAAACAATTTCATAATCTCTTCACCTCCTCTCAATTAACAGATACAAAACTCTTCATCCATAACTCATCTCTTAACTATAGGAAAACCCAATAAGTAACATCTTCCAATCCAGGTGTCAGCCAAAAGTCCAGAGCCCTAAAATAATATTAATTAACATATATAAAACTCCACAACGTTTTTCCATTCCAAATGCCAACAGTTCCAAAGAGAACCACCCCAAATAGCAACATATTTCATTCAAATAAACATTCCATATCTCAACTAAAAACAAATCCACATTTAACAAATGTAAAGTAATCCTAGTATCGTAATATAAACAAAAGGCTAAAATTTAACATAACAAAGGGGGATATATAAAGAAAGTTAAATACTGAGCAAGTTTAAATGCTGTCAAATTAGGCTACATAAAGTAACGATAGAGGAAAAAGCTTAAACACCATGTTAAATGTAAGTAAATCCAATACATACCATTTTTCCAGTCCAGATATCAGCAAATCCAAAAAGAACCACTCAGAATAGCAACATGTCCCATTTTAGGCCTGGTCAGATAAACCAACTTTGTGTTCTTCCTTTTGAGGCAAAACAATCTTGTTCTTTAATCCACTCAGATGATTGTTGATCCTTATTTTGAATTTCTTCAATACTTTATACAGCCTCTTTTGTTTTTGTTGTTTATTCATTCAGTCGCTTCCGACTCTTCGTGACTCCATGGACCAGCCCTCACCAGAGCTTCCTCTTTTGTAAGGCCAGCAAAATGAAATTGTTCCAATTGCTCTCTGAGACTGTCATTTTTATTTCCTTTTTAATTTTTAAAGTCTCATCCATTTTTTTCTTTATATCTGATGACAAATTCTTGTTCAGAATCTCCTTCATGTTATTCTCGGGTAGATTTTGTTGTATTTCTTTTTCTGTAACCTCTTCTGGGAACAGACTTTTTCCAAGGAAACACAACATAGCTGACATAAGTGATTCAAAGTCCATATGTAGGTCCCGGTGCAGTTCCTCAAAGATATCTCTGAACGCCATTATAAATTACTTATCTTGTTATGTCTCCAATACCAAAAACAGTTTTTCTTTCCCATAAAAATGCATTTATTCTTTGAGATTAATTTCAAAGTCTTAATATTTTTGAAATTATATAATAAATCTAATATTCCAACATTTTCTGAGCCCTTAATCCATTTAAAACTTTCTATAGCCAAAACCTTGTCTTGCTTTTTGCTGTTTATTTTATATTATTAAAGATTATAAAGATACATCTTCATTTTCTCATATTAAGGATCACTCACCTGGTGTTTACAGCCTTGCCGCTTTGAAGGTGTCTACTTTCTCTGAAGCAGTTAACAGACAATTTCTGAAAGTGGTTAGCAAGGGAGGCACAAACTTAGTGTCCTTTAAAAAGGCTCCGTTTGCGGCTTCAGCAGTTATGGCAAATTCCCCTGTCTACAATTCTCCCACCCTCTGGAAACCACTGTCTTGTGGTCTCCTCATGCAGAGCAATCATAAGGAGAACAGCTTGAGTGATCTCACATCCTCTCCTTGTCCAGAGAGGATCGAAGGAGCCGATCTATTTGTTGGCTCCCTGTTTGTGGACGCAAATGCCGGCTCCGCTTTTTGTGGAGCCATCTTCAGTCTGCCATCTTCCCTGGAAGTCCCCATTAAATATGCATCTCATTAGTGTGAAGATAATTTCTTGAACTTCATTATTGCACGGTGTATATTACATTTTAATGGATATGCCCATCAATTTAGAGAACTTTTTGATAAATCAAATGTAGTGTTTATTGCTCTAGTTTTATTATTTTATTTTTAATGAAGGCATGCATATCAGTAATGAAAATTAAAAGAGAGTTAGATTTAAAATAAACTTAGAAGCAGTGATACATAATTCTGTAATCTTAAAGAGACATAGCAAAAATGTAAATATCCACCTTCTATTATGTTACAAAAAAGCAATTTTGTAAAAATGAAGGCAATTGTGAAGTGTTATTTGGCCAATAAGCAGCTGGGCTAGAAACCAGGAGACTGAGTTTTCGTCCTGCCTTAGGCATGAAAGCCAGCTGGGTGACCTTGGGCCAGTCACTCTCTCTCAGCCCAACTCACCTCACAGGGTAGTTATTGTGGGGAAAATAGGAGGAGGGAGGAGTATAGGTATGTTTGCCTCCTTGAGTTATTGAAAAATAATAAAGGTGCGATGAAAATAAAATAAAAAAACAGGAAAAGATAAATAAAATACAAAGGTGATGTCTATAATATAAGCTGAATAACTAGGCCTATAGTCCTGTAAAAATCTATCAACCTATACAAATGAAGAGAACCTAAAAATTTATTAAACTGTGAGACTAAAGCCATAAAACCTCTAAGCCTGTAGAGACTAAACCCATAAAGACTAAACCCATAAAACCTCTAAGCCTGTAGAGACTAAATCCATAAAGACTAAAGCCATAAAACCTCTAAGTCTGTAATTGCAAAAAGGGTCAGTTATTCTAGCATATTGGAACTCACATTTATACAATAATATAGTAAAATGTGTATAATTTTTAAAAATTATTCAAATGATATCTAATAAACATTAATACTAACCATAGATTTTATACTGTTGCAATTAATGAAGCAGATAGTCTCTTTTGAAATCTACAAGCAATTTAGCAGTATTTGCCCACATTCAGAGTAACTGTTTCATTTCTATTGGACAAAAGATACCAGAGACAGAATCAATCTGGATGGCCTGGATAATTTATATACAAAGGCATTAGATAATGTGCACAAATATACTGATACAAGGAGCATATCTGTTAGGAAATAATTTGTTAGTACAGTGAACAATGTTTAATTATATTATATACAGTAACTTAGTATTGAGAAGAGAAGATTAGGGTGATGGTGGTGACTCCTCATATAGCTGAAAGAATATAATACATGAAAGTAAGATCTAGGCTGCCTCATTCCAGAGTGGAGGCATGGAATAATAGATTAAGTTTACAGGGAGGCAATTCCAGCTGAATGTTAGGAAAAAATCCTAAGACTAAGACTAGTTCAATTGTTCAGAGAGATGGCAGGCTCCCTTTATGGGATATGTTCTAGTGGAGGCTAGATTGCTTCCTGTCTCAGGTGCTTTCATTTGAATCCCTGAACTGAGTAGGGTTGGACTCAGTAGCACTTTTTCTGCCTCTAAGTCCAATTTCTAATTTAAAATATCTTTAACTGAAAGCTGTTTTTATGTACTTTTTTATCCCATGCTATTTCCTCAACTTTTAAAAACTTTTAGTTAAAAAGGACTTTAATTTCCCAATACTTGGCAACAGTACTAAATATTCAATTATTTTTCTTGTGTTGTAACAGTTACTTTCAGAAATATAAGCAATAAATGTACAGTGAGACTGATTACCACTGATTGTTGAGCAATTTTCCCAATTTATTCAAAACTATTTGATTAAAAATAACTGTGGGAATAAACAGCACAGTTTAGAAGGGATTTGACTGATATTGTGAATAATTACAGAGTAGATCTATGTGAAGCTTCAGAGGCTGCTTTGCTTCAGTGAAGAACTGAATAAACAATCCTCAAAGCTGCTTTGCAAAGCAACATGTTCACCACACTTCTAAGACAGTTTTGGCACCAAGAATAGCTAGGTGACAATCATAGCATTAGAATTGCTGCTGATTTTTAACATCATTCAAGTCCAACCCCAGGAAGATCCATCTTCTTAAATTTGTTGGAAGCTGGAGCTACAAATTCTAAAATTCCCAATAGCATGTCCACAAACCAACTAAACAAACAAAAAAAGATGATGGCTGGAAATTTTGGAAGCTGCAAAGTGTCAGGAGAAAACATATTCTTCAGTTGTCCTAAAGATTGTGATGTGTGATATATTGATTAGAATGTCAGGCTAGGATTTTAGCATTCCAGGTTTAAATCTCCTCTGTGTCATGATATTTCTTAGGTGACCTGAAATGTGCATTATGAATAAGAAGGGGCAAAAGGGATGAAATGGCAGGGGAGAGTTAGGAAAGGGCATATGTAGGGAGAATATCATGTACATTACTTTGACTCCTTTGATGAAAGAGCAATTGCAAATGGGTACAGTTTTAATGAAAGTGTAGTAATTTGTAATTTGTTCTGGAAATATAATGAATCTTAGATAAGAAAGACCAAAATGATATGACCCAATGTGTCAGAGAGCTGTAGTAGGTAGAAAATCAATCTAGAGGTGAATATGAGGACAGGGGAAGTTGAAAGATTTATAATCAATCCTGTATGAATTATCTAGATTATCTCGATCCTTTCCAGTCAAGGTTTAGACCTGGATATGGGGCAGCAACAATACTGATTACTCTGATGGATAACCTTCTTTCAGCCTGGATAGAGGGACAGCACACTCCTGGATGGAGGGACAGCACACTCCTGATTCTTTTGGACCTCTCAGCAGCATCTGACATCATTGCATATGGAAACCTTTTGTACTGTCTGCAAGGGCTGGAGGTAAGAGGCACCATTTTATGTTGATTTTGCTCTTGCTGAAGTGAGTTGCAGCAATAGTCCTGGGCAAGGAGCAGTCTGTGGTTGTTCCAATGCAGGATGCCACAAGGCTCATCTCTCTTCCCAACATGAAATTGCTGTGAAAGGACATCCATCAATTTGAGTGCAGTATCTTTGGTATGCTGATTAATACTCAGTTATACATTGCCACTTCAGGCTGAGCAAGGGATGCTGTGGAGATTTTTATCTGATTTCTTGAGCCTGGATGTGTGTGAGCAACTGGATGGGAAGAAAACATGCTCATATCAAATCCTGACAAGATTCCTAACAAGAGTTACTATTCATTCAGGAATATCTTGGCTCCAATTTGTTCCAGTGATAGCTGTGGATGGGATCACACTCTACCTGAAGGAAAAGGTCCAAGACCTGAGGTTTCTTCTGGATACACACAGATCCTCTTATAGGAACGGATGGAATCCATGGCCAGGGGATCCTTTCTATATTTGTTTGGTGCACCAGTTGTAACCGTTCTTGAATAAGGAAGTCCTGGAGATGATGAATCATGCCATTATATTACATGGTTAGACTCCTGTAACATACTCTAGATGGGGCTGCCTTTGAAGATGACTCAGAAGTTACATCTGATGCAGAATGCAGGATGCTGGTTGGGGAGACAAGCTATTTCAATACTTATTTGCTGCACTGGTTACCAATAGTTTCCTGAGCCCTATTCAAAGTATTAATTTCAATATATAGAGTTCTACATGGTGCAGTTCCAGGTTACTTTAGTGACTGTCTCCTCCAAGTATATTCCATACATTCTGTGCAGACATTTATAGAGGGCATGCTTCTCTCTTCCAGAGGTAAGGGGATGTGGATCCAAAGGAGCCCCTACTCTTTCTTGTCTGTAGGGGTTCCATCATTCTAAAACATCTTGCCTTTCTTCCCCTCACTGTGGGCTTTCTGCCAGGTGGTTAAAGGAACTTTCTTTGGGTAGGCTTTTGAATTTTAATAGTGAAATTGGGCTCCTGGTTTTGGTTAGGATTTTATTTTGGGGTTGGAGTTTGGGTGTGTCTTTATATATGATATTTCACTTGGTTTTAATGTATTTTATGTTTATAATTCCCCAGAATCTTGGGATTATACACACATACACACGATACATAAATAAATAAAATAAACAAATAATAGCAGCATAGAAACAAAGAAACAAAAAATATAGAGACTTGGTGGGTCACATGAATAAAGTCTTCATGAAGGAGCACAAGTGTGAGAGTTTCTTTGTTTCCAGAGATTGGATACCCCATAGTGTAGAAGTAGCTGTGAAGTGAAGCAGAAGTAAGTAAGTAGGCAAGCAAGCAGAAGTAAGACCTGGTTATCTCCGAGATTCCTACATAAATTGTGACACTTCTTTTCAGAACCTGTTAATTTAAACTTTATAGATACCAGCTGATACATTATGATGATAGGAAAGTCACTAGAACCAATGAAGTCAACTTTGTCACATAAATTTCAGAAACACGCACAACTCCTCTTCCTGTTCCTTCTGTTCCTCATTCAACACCACATTCATGCCTTTCGTCTACATGGAATTTAACAGAAGGGAACATCTGTTCTATTTCATTTCATTTCATTTCATTTCTTTTTTTTTTTTTGGTTTCTTGAACTACCTTTTATGTCTTTTGACAGAGAAGGTTTTTGCTTACTCTGGCTAAAGATCTCAACTCCATTAAAGGAACTGCACTTACATTTAGTTCTGTATTTTCCTTTAGATTATCCTTTATGCTTGAGCTTTTGGTGATTCAGCTTTTGTGTAGTCTCTCTTTTTCAGATATACTCAGCCCTTTATCTGCTCCCCTTGCTATTTCTCTGTTTATCAGTTTCAAGAACTGCTGTTTCTCTGAACTTTTTTCAGAATGCTGTTAGGTTTACTTTGCCTTGGCCTAAGGATCCCCTGAGTTTGAAAAACTGTCCCACTTTGGGATTTCCACCAGCAAGCTATCTGAACCCAAAGGAAAAAAAAAATGCATGTAGAGATCCCATATCCTAATGACAGCTGAATCTATTATGTATCTGCTTGAGCAGCCATAGCAAAGTTCTTTTCATTTTTGTGTCTGTGTTGATTTGTGTATACATGTTGATATTTATTGGGAAAAAGTATTTTTAAATCATCAGTGATTAAACATTTTTAAAGGTACTTTCTTTAAATAGTTCCATAGATTTAATTGCATTTAGAAGACACTCTGGTGGGTGTTTATGTGGTACACTTTTCACAGTCACCCTTTTTGTTACTTGGACATAAGTTCCACACAATTAAATGGAAAATTATTCTAAAGTAATTTGATGTAAGATAGCAAATATATATATTTTAATTTAGCATTAAAAAGTAGTACATTTTTCAAAGAAGTAAAATAATATAATGATTTTAATGTTGTATCTAATATTTTAATATTAACTGCATATTTTCAGAGTTGACAAATTGTGCATATTTTGATATGGTCATATCAGTTTTTGAAATGTAAAATGGATACATTCATTTTCTTCTGAATAAATAAGAATTCATAATATGAGACCAAGTAATTGAAGTCAGTGATTTGGGTCACTAAGTCACTGCATCTGATGACATATCTTACCAGAATTTTTGAACTACTTAAGTTAAAAATTAAACTTTTCCATGAATCCCATATACATTAGTGGCCTGGTTCATTTAAAATTTGCATGCATGCTTATGTGTTTTTTTTAATGTTTGGTTTTGTATACTGTGGAAATTAGCCACTGGGGTTTATAAACCATAGTTTATAACCTAGATTACTAATTATAGTTTAAAATAATGGCTTAGTACAATATGTGAACTTATTTCAGGACAGGCCATTTTTAAAATAATGGTCAGAATTTCCTGATAAACAACATTCACCCTCCAGGGGGAGTTGATGACACTAAAGAAAGCTTATTTATCTTGCTGAATGATGTATTCAACCAAGCTCGTTTTCTAAAAAGAGAAAAGAGGTCCTGTTTCCATATCCCTGTCATGCCAAGATAGTGGCCCTGCTTAGCTTTTTATCTATCTAATATTGAGGGAGTGGGATTTAACATGGCACTGTGGTTACAATCTAATATTGATTGGCTGATTGTATAAATGCTTCAGCTTATATCTGATAGCTCATGATGGCTTTCATGGGAATGCCCCCTAATTTTAGCCCCACATAATGACCACAGAAAAGAGGTTAGGTTGAGAGGCTAATTTGATTAAAATAGAAATATTTACATTTTAGCTTATATATGAATTTTATAAGCAGCTGTTAATCTTAACATGCTAACTTTTTCATCAGGTCATTGACTTCATCCACTTTGGAAGCCATTTTTGGAGAGGACAGTATACTTACCCCTTGGCAGCCATACAAGCTGTGACCTGCTCTGCAGACTCTAAATGTATCTTAAAAATGTGGGGACTCCTAGGATTAATGGAGGGGGGGAGTTCATTTATTCAAATAAATTTATTTATTCTGAATAAGCATGTCATATATTTTTCCGGTAGTTTGAAATGTTTAAAGGTGTATTCGTGAGCATGACAACAGAAAGAGTAAACTGGAACATATGAGTGGCATTCAACAGGAGGAAGAGAGAAGAGTGATCAGAAAAGTTTTTGTGTTCTGATGGTGTGCATGGCTGTAAAAACTGAAAATTTCTTCTCCTTACTGGTTGCTCATTGTAAAGGGTGTATCACAAGATCCTCTGTGCTGCAACATGATTTAGTGATTGCTTCCTATTGAGCAAGCAGAGGCTCTAGGAAGAATATGAGGCAATCAGATTCTAGAGAACCAACTCTGTGAGTGAGTGACCAGGAAAAATAACAGTTTTCCCAGGGTTTTAATAGGGGAATTAAAGGGGGAGGCCTTGATGAATTTCCCTTCAAAGTCAGCAGTGTGACTTGGCTAACCTAAGAGTCTGAGAAGGGAACAAGAAGAAATAAAAGTCTTCCAGTTGTGATGCCTTAAGAAACAAAAGTGAAAATTAAAAGGACTCAACATTTGTAACCTGAACTGAGCAGGGGACTGGACTCTGTCCACATCTAGAATATACATAGTAAATATGTCTTTGTTACAGGATGTATTTTTTAAAAAATAGCACAATTGTAACTAATGTTGTTAATGTAAAAGAATGACACTCCAGGAATATCGATAAGAGCAGAGGGTAAAATAACCCGTCAGTTTCTTTGTGAATAATGTTTAACCTATGTATTCTGACTTTTTACATTTAAGTAGGATAAGAAGGGTGAAGAGAAGCATCTCAACATCATCTGATTTTCCCTTCTAGATAGCCCCTTATTTGCGTGAAGATATTCTGAACTTCGACATGCAGTATTTATTTTTTAGTAGAAATGGATTATGGAGAGAATATTAAAAAATAAAAATGGCACCACAGTCCACTTAAGGCTTTGCTAGTAAACCCTCTGAAATTATTTCTCAAGACAAATAGGGCTTTTTTTAAAAATTGAGGTATGCAGAAGATGGAGAATGGCTCATGTGCTCAGCTCCAAAATGAACATTTTTGTCTATACTTGATAATGCTCCTAGCTTCTTCTACAAACAATCATTCAAAAGAAACTTAATATTTATATGAAGTGGCACTGGGCTAAGTAATCCAATATGCTTAATACTTAATACAGTGACCTTATCTCGACTTAGAAAATTAAATGAAATACCAAGGTACAGACAGTGCCAGGGAATCTGTTTGCAGTTACAAAGTGCAAGTGAAAAGGCTAATGTATTTCAAAGCAGCAGGTATGAAATAATAGGTTACATCTTCCAGCTGCTGGCTTGTGATTTCTGTCCACAAAGTTTATGTTTACTACAAAGGCTAATTACTTCTCTATATAATAACTTTCCAGTGTCTTCTTTTTCCTCCTATAACATTTTTTTTGTAAATATGCATAAATTGATGTTTATTTATACATATGCACTGCACACCTCAACAGAATTACTCCAGAAAATATAGTTTGGAGGATCAAATAGTAGCAATGTTTATAGTGGTAAATATAAGACCATAATACAGTGTGATGGAAAACTGGAAAACTGAATGGGTTACCACCCAATTCTCCATAGAAAATATGAAGCAGCTCTCAGTTTGCCTCTCCTCACTGGGCTAGAATAGGATTTTTCAATCTTGGCAACTAGGGAATTCAGGGAATTGAAGTCTACACATCTTAAAGTTGCCAAGTTTGAAAAACACTGGGCTAGAACCTTGGAGAGCCACTGACTTTGGATGAACTGTCTTGACCATTGAAGAATTCCCATCAAAATGTTGCAATCCTACATAAGGTTTAAGAGATGAAAGTTCTTCAGATTCATTCTGTGTCCTGCCTGGAAGGACCTTGAATATAAGGTATCCTGAGTTTTCTGCCATATGCTGTAAGCCACCTAGAGTCCAGCTGACTTCTGGCAGTTTTATAAATTGCACAATTAAGTAAATACTGTAAATAAATGCTACAAATTCTAAGGGTATAACAAAGGCTCAAGCAATACCATGAATGGATCAGTGACAAAAGTGATAGCTTCTCCTAGTAGTTATTTTTACTGAGTTTTTAATTGGTCTAATAAACTAAAAAAAAATCCTTTAGTAAGGAAGAGTTTAAAAAGATCTAAAAAAAATCCAAAACAAAGAGGGAAAAAGAAGAAGTCACATAAAAAAGTTGTATGTGCCATTTTTAATCATTAAGCCTTGACCCTTCAGCAAAGGATCGTTACCTTGTCGTGGTGCTGGAGCTTGAGCACCTCAATGATGCCATGAGCTAAACCGTGAAGGGCCACCCAAGACGGGAAGGTCATGACAGAGAGGTCAGACTAAATGCGATCCCTGGGGAAGGTAATGGCAACCCACCTCAGTATTCTTGCCGTGAAAACTAAATGGATCAGTACAACCAGAGATATGTCGGTATACCATCGGAAGATGAGACCCCCAGGTCGGAAGATGGTCAAAATGCTACTGGGGAGGAACAGAGGATGAGCTCAACTAGCCCCAGACGTGATGACGCAGCTAGCTCAAAGCCGAAAGGACGGCTAGCGGCCGACGGTGCTGGTGGTGAACGGCGAATCCGATGTTCTAAGGATCAACACACCATCGGAACCTGGAATGTAAGATCTATGAGCCAGGGCAAATTGGATGTGGTTATTGGTGAGATGTCAAGATTAAAGATAGACATTCTGGGCGTCAGTGAACTGAAATGGACCGGAATGGGCCACTTCACATCAAATGACCACCAGATCTACTACTGCGGACAAGAGGACCACAGAAGAAATGGAGTAGCCTTCATAATTAATAGTAAAGTGGCTAAAGCAGTGCTTGGATACAACCCAAAAAACGACAGAATGATCTCAATTCGAATTCAGGGCAAGCCATCTAACATCACAGTGATCCAAATATACGCCCCAACCACAAATGCTGAAGAAGCTGAAGTAGAGCAGTTCTATGAGGATCTGCAGCACCTACTGGACAACACGCCTAAAAGAGATGTTATTTTCATCACAGGAGACTGGCATGCTAAGGTGGGCAGTGAAATGACACCTCGAATCACAGGTAAGTATGGCCTGGGAGAACAAAACGAAGCAGGACACAGGCTGATAGAATTTTGCCAAGACAATTCACTCTGCATAACAAACACTCTCTTCCAACAACCTAAGAGACGGCTTTATACATGGACTTCACCAGATGGACAACACCGAAATCAGATTGATTACATCCTTTGCAGCCAAAGGTGGCGGACATCTGTACAGTCGGTAAAAACAAGGCCTGGAGCTGACTGTAGTTCAGATCACGAACTTCTTCTTGCACAATTTAGGATCAGACTAAAGAGATTAGGGAAGACCCACAGATCAGCTAGATATGAGCTCACTAATATTCCTAAGGAATATGCAGTGGAGGTGAAGAATAGATTTAAGGGACTGGACTTAGTAGATAGGGTCCCGGAAGAACTCTGGACAGAAGTTGGCAGCATTGTTCAGGAGGCGGCAACAAAATACATCCCAAAGAAAGAGAAAACCAAGAAGGCAAAATGGCTGTCTGCTGAGACACTAGAAGTAGCCCAAGAAAGAAGGAAAGCAAAAGGCAACAGTGATAGGGGGAGATATGCCCAATTAAATGCAAAATTCCAGAGGTTAGCCAGAAGAGATAAGGAATTATTTTTAAACAAGCAATGCGCGGAAGTGGAAGAAGACAATAGAATAGGAAGGACAAGATACCTCTTCCAGAAAATTAGAAACATTGGAGGTAAATTCCAGGCCAAAATGGGTATGATCAAAAACAAAGATGGCAAGGACCTAACAGAAGAAGAAGAGATCAAGAAAAGGTGGCAGGAATATACAGAAAACCTGTATAGGAAGGATAACAATATCGGGGATAGCTTTGACAGTGTGGTCGGTGAGCTAGAGCCAGACATCCTGAAGAATGAGGTTGAGTGGGCCTTAAGAAGCATTGCTAATAACAAGGCAACAGGAGACGACGGCATCCCAGCTGAACTGTTCAAAATCTTGCAAGATGATGCTGTCAAGGTAATGCATGCTATATGCCAGCAAATTTGGAAAACACAAGAATGGCCATCAGACTGGAAAAAATCAACTTATATCCCCATACCAAAAAAGGGAAACACTAAAGAATGTTCAAACTATCGAACAGTGGCACTCATTTCACATGCCAGTAAGGTAATGCTCAAGATCCTGCAAGGTAGACTTCAGCAGTTCATGGAGCGAGAATTGCCAGATGTACAAGCTGGGTTTAGAAAAGGCAGAGGAACTAGAGACCAAATTGCCAATATCCGCTGGATAATGGAAAAAGCCAGGGAGTTTCAGAAAAACATCTATTTCTGTTTTATTGACTATTCTAAAGCCTTTGACTGTGTGGACCATAACAAATTGTGGCAAGTTCTTAGCGGTATGGGGATACCAAGTCATCTTGTATGCGTCCTGAAGAATCTGTATAACGACCAAGTAGCAACAGTAAGAACAGACCACGGAACAACAGACTGGTTTAAGATTGGGAAAGGAGTATGGCAGGGCTGTATACTCTCACCCTACCTATTCAACTTGTACACAGAACACATCATGCGACAAGCTGGCCTTGAGGAATCCAAGGCTGGAGTTAAAATCTCTGGAAGAAACATTAACAATCTCAGATATGCAGATGATACCACTTTGATGGCTGAAAGTGAAGAGGAACTGAGGAGCCTTATGATGAAGGTGAAAGAAGAAAGTGCAAAAGCTGGTTTGCAGCTAAACCTCAAAAAAACCAAGATTATGGCAACCAGCTTGATTGATAACTGGCAAATAGAGGGAGAAAATGTAGAAGCAGTGAAAGACTTTGTATTCCTAGGTGCCAAGATTACTGCAGATGCTGACTGCAGTCAGGAAATCAGAAAACGTTTAATCCTTGGAAGAAGAGCAATGACAAATCTCGATAAAATAGTTAAGAGCAGAGACATCACACTGACAACAAAGGTCCGCATAGTTAAAGCAATGGTGTTCCCCGTAGTAACATATGGCTGCGAGAGCTGGACCATAAGGAAGGCTGAGCGAAGGAAGATCGATGCTTTTGAACTGTGGTGTTGGAGGAAAATTCTGAGAGTGCCTTGGACTGCAAGAAGATCCAACCAGTCCATCCTCCAGGAAATAAAGCCAGACTGCTCACTTGAGGGAATGATATTAAAGGCAAAACTGAAATACTTTGGCCACATAATGAGAAGACAGGACACCCTGGAGAAGATGCTGATGCTAGGGAGAGTGGATGGCAAAAGGAAGAGGGGCCGACCAAGGGCAAGATGGATGGATGATATTCTAGAGGTGACGGACTCGTCCCTGGGGATGCTGGGGGTGTTGACGACCGACAGGAAGCTCTGGCGTGGGCTGGTCCATGAAGTCACGAAGAGTCGGAAGCGACTAAACGAATAAACAACAACAACAAGCCTTGACCACACCAAATGTGAATTGGTCTTTGCATTCCATTGATTATTCCGTGGAAGTTCATTATCAGAAAGTAAACATGTATCAGTGATCCAAAATTATAAAACTGGGATCACATTGTCTTTCCAATCCTAAAGAGTCCTTTTTTATGCATTCCATGCTTGGCTAATATATCATTCTTCATAAAGTGATAAATTTCAAATACACATTTTTATTGATTAATTTCCATAACACCATATTTACCGACATATGGATATTAAACCCAAATGACAGTAGTGGGATAAGCCCTTATCATATGACGAATGACCCCTCCTCCATTTTAGCTTTCAGGCTTAATGAGTTTGGCAGCTAATCCTTTTTAAACATTCTTTGTATTACCCTATAAACATGAAATAAAATCTTTTTTTTTTAATTAAGCCCATCTTAGGATCTTCAACTATGTTTTATTAATATGGGATTTTTCAGATCTATTTCAAGGTTCTTGCAAATACCTAACATCTATCTTAATGAGACTCTGTAATTGTTTATTTTAAAAATACCATAGATAATATTAACAAAATGATAATAATTTGGGAATTTTAGAAACTGCCAAGGCATCTGGCCAGATTCTGAAATTAAGAGATAACTTAAATGGTTTAAAAACATGATTGACATTACATAAAGTATTAATTGCCTACTTGCCCATAATTTCAAAGAAAGCCCCCCCCCCCCAGTGTAGTTTTCAAATTCAGATTGTCTCAAAGTATATGTTTGTCAAGTGAATAAAGGTTGAAATTATATTTCTGTTTCAACATCTTCCAAATACATGCTATTAATGCAGAATGTACAATAGAACTATTGTTAAAAGTGGAGCCAAGCATCAGCAATTAAAAAAAAATACATTTAAAAATTCTAACTGTGCCTATTGTGGAAGAAAACTTACATAGAAATGTCTGGAAAATGCTAACTCTTCCTTCCCATGAATGTCCTGGTGTTTTCATGTGCATTTTTATAGAGGAAGTCAAAACATATGCTCAATAATAAAGCTAAAAGTCAGAAAAAGTAAAGCCACCATTGTCATATGATACCCATAATTTAGATTTTTAAAAAGTCAAGAGGGTAATCCTTCCCATAAGACATTTCTTTATATTTTATCAAACTGCTTAAGATAAATAAAAAGTATTAGCATAGGAATATTTGTATATAGATTTGTTGAAATAATAGTAGTTTTTATATTTGTTTTCTTCCATAAACTCAGAAGGATTTTTAACCATCTACTCCTGCCAATTCTTTTTGGAGATGATGATGATGATGATGATGATTTTAAAAAGAAGCAGGAGCAGTCCTTCTTACAGTTAAATAAGAATTAGTCTTCAAGGTAGCATTTAAAACAAGTTTCAGACGAATTGTAGTTGCTTAAATAATTCTAAACAAAAACTTAAGGTAGGCTCATGGTTTAAATGACAGTTTTCAATTTAGTTTTTCCAGTGGGTGGAATTAGAAAGCCTACACAAAGGTGGATATCCTATGAAATATATAAAAATATTTAATGTATTTAAGATTTATGATGAAAACTTTCTATAACTACAAGTAAAAATATGACAGCAAATGAGATATACTGCTTCTTATATTTTACTTTTTCTATAGGTTTCTTTCTCAGTTCCATAAGCTGAGAAAGAGAAAAATGGAAGAAATTTTTGCTTTAGCCAGAGTGTAAGCTGATTGTAACTCTCCCAGCATAGACAAAGAGTTTTCATTTTTTCCCACTTCTACTTGATTAGTGCCTTTTTCTAGGTGATAGTTGCAAAGTACACAATACCTTTCAATATACAAAGGAGAATCAGAGTTGCAAGACTCACTGAGAAAATTAAGAAAAAAGTTTGCATTAACTTTTATTCTTCTTCCCAACTGATTACTTTTTAGACCCTACTTATTGACTAAACTGTCAATGTGATTTACTTTTAAACAGACCAATCCTTTATGGTAGGCTGGACTGCAATGGGAGTTTGTAATTATTTTCAGCATTCGGCTATTTTATGATTTCCAAGGTTTTCAAACTAGACAGAAATTACATTTGAGAATCTGCCTACCTCTCTCTGTCTAAAAGTTCCAGAGCCAGTATTCCCTGATTTGTGGCATATCACTAGTGACAACTGATCTCCAAACTTTCTATCTATTCTTACTATTTAATATATTGACTTTAAGTGATGTGTACGCATAAAGAAGTATTGTTCAGTTAGTAAGAAAAGCCAACTAAAACTGTCTTATTTTTACCCTTATTAATGTGTCATCCATTGCCATACCCTGAACTATGAATCATTCTCAGATGGAGGTGGAACAAAATGACTGAGTCAAGGGGTTAGAGTGGGAGGTATGGTATTATAAGGGATCTCTCCTTCCTCCAGAGTCAGTTTCAGTTGGTGTTGATAATGTAGGAGACATACAGCCTTCAGCCTCTACTTTGTGGAGTGCTCAGGGCTCAATTCTCTGCCCATTCCTGTTTAACATCTACATGAGGCCAGTGAGCAACATTATCCATCAGCACAGTATGCTGCGAGTAGCCAGTTATTCAACCCCTGGCTGTTCAAACAATGACACTGAAGTTTATCTTGATATCTGGACTCTGTGGAGATCTGAATAGTGGAAACAAAATCAAACTCAACCATAAAAAAACCAAGTAGCTGTGGATTTGGGGCCTATCTGCATCTAAGAAATATCAATCATTGACTCTAGATGGAGTTGCACACACTACAGTGCAACCATCTCAGTCTTCAGTTCTTCTCCTGTCATGGAAATAGAGAACTGAAGTAGGTGGCCAGTAATCCCCTTCCTTGCTAGCACAATGGACACCACACAAGCAGACAAAATGGCTGCTGCTCTCAATGGTGGATTCTGCAGAGCTCACAGGACTCAGTCTAGCCACAAATCAACTATCAGTCTGAGCCAGCTCCTGCTGCTGCGTACTCACAGTATTCTAACACCTAGACCTGCAACACAATGAGGCTGGATGCATCTGGATTGCGAACACCATTACTGCTGAAGAATCAAGGGAGAGGGTCTAGCCCATACACTGCAGACGTTCCTGTACGCAATGCCAGCTACTTGGCTGTGCCGTTCAGTGTATGCTGTTCCTGCCTGCATCTTACACCCTGCCACTATGTGTTGGACTGTCTCTGAGGCCTCTCTGCACAGTCTGTACCTTGGGTCTTGTCTAATATGGTAGACACCTGCTTCTATGGATCTGGTACTTAGTGCTTGTTCTTGTGCTGCTATGGTCAGTGCCTCAGGGCTGTCTTTTAGTCCAATCCTTTCCATTCCTTGGTAGGATTTCCCATGGTCAGCCACCTCAGCTCTCTGTTGATGGTACATCTCATGCAGGGTCTTATCTTGCCATGGCACTTCTTCTGCTTGATCTTCCTCCCATGTCTGCAGCTGCCTCAGGCATTTTCTCAGCAGTTTAGCTTTTGCACCATCTTACTGATATATTCCTGGATGTTCTGGGTTTCATCTAGGGTGGTGGCTTTGACACTCACCATACCCTGCCCACCCTCTTTCCAGCTGGTGTACAGTCTCTGCCTGTTGGACTTAGGGTGGAAACCTCCGTACATTGTGAGGAGCTTCTGGGTCTTCACACTGGCAGCCTCCATGTCCTCCTTTGGCCAGCTTACTATACTGGCAGCGTATTTGATGACTGGCAGGGCATACACATTGATGGCATGGATCTTGTTCTTCCCATTGAGCTGCTCTTCAGGACCTGTCTTATCCTTTGGTGGTATTTGGATATTGCTGTTTTCCTTGCCTCCTCATCATGGTTCCCATGTGACTGTGGGATACCAAGGTATTTGTAGCTGATCTGTATGTCTGCTTTATGGCCCACTGTTAGTTTTACCACATCAGTCTTAACTACCTTTCCTCTCTTTACTACCATCTGGCCACACTTCTCCAATTTGAATGACATTCCACTGTAGATCCATGTCAGGTGGTTCAGTGAGTCAATCTCTCATTCACTTTTAGCATACAGCTTGATGTCATCCATGTAGGGAGGTGGCTGATGGTAGTTCCACTCTTGCCTAGGCAGAAAAGCAGCGGGGATAGTACATCACCTTCATATATGCCACAATGGACCCTTGTGCGAGCTGTCTTGAGTTGACTTCCAGTGTTGTCTTCTACAGTTCCACTGAGTTCTTGAAGAAGCTCCTTAGTATCCTGTTGACTTTGTATAGTGCCAGGCATTCACAGATCCTTGTGTGTGGCATTAAGTCATAGGTTAATCTAGGTTGTGCTCAGATTGGTCTGCCTAGACCTTGACTCTTAGGTGACTGCAATATCTATGAGCAATTGGTGTTTTGAACACCTACCCACCTCTATATATATTGTTGAAAAATCTCACTAGTCGAGATTTGGAAAGGGGAGATATCAGTCAGAAAGAAGACAATTTGTCAGCTGTCACCTATCATAAAGCTACTGTCTAACCTTTGAAACATGTTTCTATTTCTGCTTTTAACAAAGAATTTTTAAAAACTCTTCAAAATGAGTAAGTTTGATGATGTGACTTTCAAATAAACAAAGCAAAACAAAGCAAATTCAGTG
This sequence comes from Candoia aspera, assembly GCF_035149785.1. NCBI lineage: Eukaryota > Metazoa > Chordata > Lepidosauria > Squamata > Candoiidae > Candoia > Candoia aspera. The sequence continues at coordinate 228,519,034 of NC_086154.1, forward strand.
ATAAATCTGATAGTGATATACTTGTAGAAAGTGAAGGTTTTGATATTTTCTTTAGATCATAAATATAATAGAACATATGAACCCCCTAAAGAATATTGTGGTTGATGATATCCAAAGCTGTTCAGAGATCAATAAGGCAACTGAAATCATATGCAGTTTTGGTACCATATCTTCTGTGATACTTAACATAAGGTTTGGCAAAATAAATTAGAATAGAATAGAATAGAATAGAATAGAATAGAATAGAATAGAATAGAATAGAATAAAATAAAATAAAATAAAATAAAATAAAATAAAATAAAATAAAATAAAATAAAATAAAATAAAATAAAATAAAATAGGAGAGAATGGGGAAAGGTGGGCTGGGAATGTGTGGTGGGGTGCTAAAGACAAAAAAGAGTATTAAAAAGTATAAACATGATTTTCTGGTTATTAATGGTCTGCCTGCCTTTTCTGTATAGTTTTTAATGAAATGAAAATAATAATGATGTGGAGGTAACAGGTCATCTCTTCAGGAGCAGAAAGGCAAAAACAGCACAAGAAAAGAAAAAATAGCACAATAGCCCTTTTCTCTTTCCTCTTGTGTAAAAAAAATAGTTCCTTTGGGTTAAAGACTCATGCTTACTGGGCTGCATCTTATATACATAAAATCTGACTATAACCATAAAAAGCTCAAATAATTATTAAAAATTCAGATTAAAATAGATGAAGTAATAGCTTCATTGGTGCTTTGGAATAAATTGACTCACTTTTTACTTTTTGCAACCAGGTTAAAATTAGAAGTAGTCTGAAACCATTTACATGGTGATTCTTTTAGGACTGATGAATTGAAACTTAATTTTAATTTTGCAGATGATACTCAGAGGTCAAGAGATGCCAGAAGTGTCACAAATATCTCAAATGCCAGGCTTGATTTCCAAGTTGGCAGAGTCTTCTGTGTTTTCCAAGCAGAAATAAGCTTTTTCCAGTCTAGACACAAACCATGGTATAATAACAAGTATAACAGTAATTTTAGGTATAATTTAATTGTTATAAACAGTTCTTGGTGGAAAATTTGAGGAATACTTGGAGACCTGCTATGATAATTTGAGGTGCTGAACTGGGAACCATTATTGATCCAGTGGAAATATTGAGAATACCAACTGAATTTATGGAATCAGTTTTGGTGGCATAACCTAAAAATGTAGATATTCTGCTTGGAAAATATCCTTGTTTTTTCACTCAATCTTGGCATTCAACAGAAAGTTAAAGAGGATTAAAGGCAGTTAATGCTTCATAGCTAAGAAATTGAAAAACGTTAGGCTTGTGTATCAGGTGCTTGTACTACCTTTCCTTAAAAATTTGCAGAGCATTTGTCAGATAAAATCACTTATATTCAATCTCAGTTGGTCTCCAGGATTTATACAGGTCCTGGGGAGATACCTGGGGTACAGTCTTGTCTGGTTATCTGGGAATGGTTTGATCCTGTTGGACCTGAGGAAGTAGACAGGGTTCTTATGACAGTGAGTTCAGCCACCTGCTCATTAGATCGCAGCCCTTTCTCGCTAAGTTTGCCAGGGAGGTGACTTGTGGGTGGGTGAATTCATCTTTGAGGGAGAGGATTGTTCTTTAAAGAGGTGCTCGTGGGCCCCCTCCTCAGGAAGCCATTGCTGGATCCCACCAGACTGGACAATTTTCGTCCTGTATCTAACCTCCGTTTCTTAGGGAAGGTTGTGGAGAATATGGTTGCTCATCAGCTTCAGAGGATCCTGGATGAAACAGATTATCTGCACCCCTTCCAGTCAGGATTCAGGCCCAGATATGGGACAGAAACAGCACTGGTTGCACTTTTGAATGACTCCAGGTGGGATTTTGGTGAGGATAATGTATCAATCCTTGCTCTACTTGACTTCTGAGCAGCTTTCGATACCGTTGACCATGGCATACTTCTGGACCAGCTTCAGGGTCTGGGAGGGAGTGGCATGGTATTGCACTGGTTCACTTCCTTCCTCCAAGGCCCATTCCAGTCTGTGTTGATTTGGAGCAAGAGGTCCAGCCTCTGGCCCTTACTATGTGGGTTATCATAGGGCTTGGTACTTCCCCACCCTTATTTAACATCTACATGAAGCCACTGGGTGAGATCATCTGTCACCATGGGGAGGTACCATCAGTAAGATGAGGATACCCAATTATGCATCTCTGCCCCAGTGAGCTAACTGATGCTGTTGACATCCTCTCTTGGTGCCTAGAGGCTGTGGGGATCTGGATGGAGAACAACAGGCTTCAACTAAACCCTGCAAGATTGAGTGGCTTTTGGTTTGGGGGCTTCTGTATTTGGCGATTTACCACCTTTGGTGCTGGATGGGGTTGCAGTACCCCAAACAGACCTGGTGTATAATGTGGGGGTCTTTCTGGACTCATGACTCCTGATTGAAGAGCAGGTGGCAGTCATGGCCAAGAGGGCCTTTGAACAGCTTCAAGTTGTGCACCAGTTGCACCCATTCCTGGATTGGGAGGCCCTACTCTCAGACACTCATGCCCTAGTCACCTCCTGAATGGATTACTGTAATGCACTGTACATGGGACTGCCCTTGAAGAATATCCAGAAGCTTCAACTGGTACAGAATGCAGCAGTGGGGACAGTTATGTGTGCTTCAAGAACTGCACATATCACACCTCTGCTCTGTGAGCAGCAAAAGGGGCATGTTGCAGGTCTTGTCAGCCAAAGAGCTTCATTTGGTGAGATCCAGAAAAAGAGCCTTTTCTGTCATGGCACCAGCCCTTTGGAACATCATTCTCCTGAGGTGAGATTGGCCCCAACCCTTCTGGCCTTCTGGAAGGCCCTCAAAACTTGGATGTGCCATTAGGTTTGGGGATCCCAAGGAAGTATGTAGCCTGTTAAATGTTGTTGTTTATTCGTTCAGTCACTTCTGACTCTTCATGACTTCATGGACCAGCCCACGCCAGAGCTTCCTGTTGGTCGTCAACACCCCCAGCTCCCCCAGGGATGAGTCCATCACCTCTAGAGTATCATCCATCCACCTTGCCCTTGGTCGGCCCCTCTTCCTTTCGCCCTCCACTCTCCCTAGCATCAGCATCTTCTCCAGGGTGTCTGTCTTCTCATTCTGTGGCCAAAGTATTTACGTTTTGCCTTTAATATCGTTCCCTCATGTGAGCAGTCTGGCTTTATTTCCTGGAGAATGGACTGCTTTGATCTTCTTGCAGTCCAAGGCACTCTCAGAATTTTCCTCCAACACCACAGTTCAAAAGCATCGATCTTCCTTCTCTCAGCCTTCCTTATGGTCCAGCTCTCGCAGCCATATGTTACTATGGGGAACACCATTACTTTAACTATGCAGACTTTTGTTGTCAGTGTGATGTTTCTGCTTTTAACTATTTTGAGATTTGTCATTGCTCATCTCCCAAGGATTAAGTGTCTTCTCATTTCCTGACTGCAGTCAGCATCTGCAGTAATCTTTGCACCTAGAAATACAAAGTCTGTCACTGCCTCTACGTTTTCTCCCTCTATTTGCCAGTGATCAATGAAGCTGGTGGCCATAATCTTGGTTTTTCTGAGGTTTAGCTGCAAGCCAGCTTTTGCACTTTCTTCTTTCACCTTCATCATAAGGCTCCTCAGTTCCTCTTCGCTTTCAGCCATCAAAGTGGTATCATCTGCATATCTGAGATTGTTAATGTTTCTGCCAGCGATTTTAACTCCAGCCTTGGATTCCTCAAGCCCAGCATGTCGCATCATGTGTTCTGCGTACAAGTTGAATAGGTAGGGTGAGAGTATACAGCCCTGCCGTACTCCTTTCCCAATTTTAAACCAGTCCGTTGTTCCGTGGTCTGTTCTTACCGTTGCTACTTGGTTGTTATACAGATTCCTCAGGAGGCATACAAGATGACTTGGTATCCCCATACCACTGAGAACTTGCCACAGTTTGTTATGGTCCACACAGTCAAAGGCTTTAGAATAGTCAATAAAACAGAAATAGATATTTTTCTGAAACTCCCTGGCTTTTTCCATTATCCAGCAGATATTGGCAATTTGGTCCCGAGTTCCTCTGCCTTTTCTAAACCCAGCTTGTACATCTGGCAATTCTCGCTCCATGGATTGCTGAAGTCTACCTTGCAGGATCTTGAGCATTCCTTACTGGCATGTGAAATGAGTGCCACTGTTCGATAGTTTGTGTTTCCCTTTTTTGGTATGGGGATATAAGTTGATTTTTTCCAGTCTGATGGCCATTCTTGTGTTTTCCAAATTTGCTGGCATATAGCATGCATTACCTTGACAGCATCATCTTGCAAGATTTTGAACAGTTCAGCTGGGATGCCGTCGTTTCCTGCTGCCTTGTTATTAGCAATCCTTCTTAAGGCCCATTCAACCTCACTCTTCAGGATGTCTGGCTCTTGCTCACTGACCACCTTGTCAAAGCTATCGCCGATATTGTTAAATAGTTATATTTAACCTGTTAAATAGTTATATTGTATATAGAGTGCACTCTCTTCTTTCTTTTTATTATTGTATTTAAATGTAGCTTTTAATTTTTAAAATTATTTTTAATGGTATAAGATTATGATTTTACTTGTGTTAACTATGTATGCTATCCAGAGTCACATGCAAGTGAGATGGCGGCCATATAAATTTAAATTTAAATAATAATAATAATAATAATTGTAGGATATATTAACAAAATCTTGAAAGCCTTTCCAAAACCTTCACTGCTTCCTTTTTAAGGACAATAAGGTGAAAGTGGGGCTGTTCTGAATATCTTTCACATGTTTTCTAGTTTCCCAGAACTGAGTAACCATTTTTCTTCTCTCGTCCGTTTCTCAAGGGCAGTTCTAAATTCCTCTTCAAGGAACTTTCACCCAGTCATTAATGTTCACTTTTTAGGAAAAAAAAGTATTTAAGAAGAGAGTAGCAATTCAACATCCAGCACTTTGGGGTGAAATGGATTATTTGGACCTATTTTAACCTGAGTTTCAGCTCAAATATGGCTCTGAAATTACGTTGTTAGATGACCTATACTAGTTGTCCTTGGTCCTTCAGGGACTTTAGACATAACTGACTTGTGTTGGAATTCTTTGACCCTGAGAATGAAAATGGATTGCTTCCAAAACATTTCAGAACATGAACAGATGGACTTTTAAAAAAAAAAAAATCAAATATGCAATTAGTGTTCTGCTCATTAAACTACAACACCATTAAAAAAAATGAAAGGCAATAAGAAGGCCCTGCCTTTATGACCTCAGTGATAAATGAGGACCAAGGTACACATAGTTAGTTTGCAAAATTCTGAAGTTTAACCACTTTACTCATTGCAATAAAGAATTACACTTTATAGATAGTGAGCTGTCATAAGGGTCTTGATATAACTATAGAATTCATAGGAATGGTTCTTTTGTGTGAGAAAAGAAGAAATAGTGATGTGGTGATAAATTCAGGGTCATTTTCAGAAAGTCATATAAGTTCTGCTTGACTCCATGACATTATGCTGAAGGGTCACAGATTCAGGCAGTATTTGAAGTGAAATGAATTAATGTCATGATATTCAGCTCTGATTTCTGTATCAAGTGAGGTTATGTAGCTATTAAACTGGTTTCTAGAACTAGTCATAGGTTGGAAAAATTAAGCTCAATTCTGAAAAGATGCAGGCATTGTGGAAATATGGTTCTCTTGTCTGGGGAATAGATACCATGTTTTAAACAGGATATTTAAATGGTACTTCTCAGAAGTACTATTATGCCCATCATTTCAGATGGCATTGGTTGCATGTACCAAGCAGCTAGTTTTTTATTATAGCTGTTCTTGTTATGCTCTGATAACAGTGTGATCAATTATTAACATGGGGCTATCCCTGAAGATGACTTACAGGCTTCAAATACTGCAGAATGCTATTGCAGCTGTCATAAATTTAACCAGTGTAGCCCAATGGGATTATATCACAGACTTAAATAAAATTAGATTGGCTGCCTTGTTACTTTCAAGCTGATGGCTACTTTGAGATTAAAGATGGAGTTGAACTTTCCCCAAAAGAAAGTCCTTCCCATGATTGTAGAAGAGGACCCTTCTCTGAGTTTCTGTTCCAGAGAAATTAGACTACACTTCCTCTCTGTTAATTTGACAGCAAGTAAAAATTGCTTAATAGCCAGGCATTTCCAAGTGTTATGATGCTTGTTTAATTTACCTTACTATTTTAAAGTTCAGGGTGACTTTTATTTGATATTATTTTAGGCTTTATTGTATTATACTGACACATATTTTGGCTTGGATCCTTCCTTTCCACCAACCAGTTATCTTAAAATGAAGTAAGGTTAAATTATTTTTTATAACCAAGTATGTACAATTTTGCAAAAATAGGATAGGTTAAGATTAATAATTATTGTCAACCTGCAATAATTTTGGAATATCCATAATTATTAAGAAAAAGAGAAAAAGATACGTACATACACAAACAGAAAAAAAAAAGGGAGGGGTTGGGGAAAGGCAGTAGGAAGGGTGAAAGAAAAATAAGGATAAATTACTCCATCATGTCCTTTGTTATAGACACATGTGTAATTCCATCCTAAATAGAAGTAATAATTCTTTTGTCTTGTTCCTTTTTGCAGTTAGTAAGCCAGCAATTTGTCTGGCTTGCTGCCTTTTTCAAAATATTTCTCTTTGCTATATATCAACTTCTTTGGGTCTTGTTTGCTTCCATTACCTCTAGTTACTTATAAAATTAATTTAATTTTTTGTTCCAAATCTAAAACTGGGTTCAGCTTCTGTCTTAATAAAGATTTTAATTATGTTTTTAGGTAAGTATGAAGGTAGAGTTCTTCAGCACAAAAACTTATGACTTGCATATGCAATTGGCAAAACCCCTGTAAGGATGGAGAACCCAGGGGCAATGGTAAAAACCCAGGGTGCTCTAACCTTACACATCAAAGGGAAGGAAGGATAGAGGAGAGACTACAAGCAATGAAGGGGCAAGGGATAAGAAGAGAGCAGATGGCAGCAACCCCATTCACAACTGAGAGACTGAGAGGCCACCATCACACAAGCTGTCAACGAAGAGGAAGGATTGGGACAAAGAAAAGGTGGGAGGACAAAGGAGGGAGGCAGGAGGAAGTGGAGCCAGTTGTGGCTTTGACAGTCTGAGGTAAAGACCTAATAAAGAACTTTGCATATCCATCATGGCTTGTGCTGTGAATTTCTGAGATTAGGCCTTAAAATAAAAACCTCACAACCCTCCACAATGTTATTTGAATTAAGTATTTACGTTCACAAGAATGGCCATGGTCTTAACTTTCCTAAGGAAACATTTCTCTTATCCTTAATGAAATAGAAAGAAACAATGATCTACCCAACAACAACAACCAAACAAGAAGTAGAGCCTATTTCTTTGAGTACATGCCATTTTTTAATTTTGAAAAAAAGCTGAGGAAATGTGCAGGAACAAATGTGTTCAAAAACATATTCTAAATGAGCATAGGGTGAATTGTGTAACAATTGTAATAACAAGTGAGGTAGACCCCGGGAAACAGCTCCTGGAACAGCCATCAAGTGTACCTTGTACCCAGCTGTCTGAATTTAGCAATGCAAACATGAAACTCCACCCTATAGAATCTCAAGTGACAGAGAAGAAAGTCATTTGCCTGGCCTAGAAAATCATGCTGCATGATTTTCCCAACTTCATGCTCATCCTAGCAGTTGCCCCTCTGTTTTCTGAAAGACACTGAATTGAAGAGGACAGAATTGGATGGCTCATCGATAATGACTCAGATTCTTAATTCAGATAGGCCATGATATTATGGACATATTATCTTCCTTGTAACCTCCAGGAAAGTGCTCTATAAGCATTTTGCTCCCACCTCCAAATTAAAAAAGAAGAAGAGAGAAAAATTAAACTACCAAATTTAGTAACTGATTTGTTAAATATTTAAGTTTTTTTACCTGATAAGCCTGGAGCTCTGGCGTGGGCTGGTCCATGAAGTCACGAAGAGTCGGAAGCGACTAAACAAATAAACAACATTTGGCTCAGCAATGATTTGGAATATTCCCCCTGCCCTCAAATAAGGTATTTAGAGTCTAATTAAAAATACATTTAGAGATAAAATCAAAGTCTTGTTAAATATGGAAAATATGGGGTGCTTCATAAAATCAAACCAGTCTCTCACCTCACACCTTACATAAATACACACACATGCTTTTAATGCCCTTATCAGTCAAGGTTTTGCATTAAAATGTAGCCTTAATTGTTACATTATAGTGAACCTCTATGCCTTTAATAACTTCAGAAAATCCATTAACTTACTACTACTTTTCTGAGGAATGCAAGTAAGTTTTAATTAAACTAATATTTCATTTTCTGGAGCCTTATCCAGGAGGACAGATAGTTCACAATGATGATTAGGTTTAATTAGTTTAAGAATGATTTCTGAATTGAGGAACTAACCGTTAGGAATTTCCTGTTCATTTATTCTAGTCTCCAATTTTATCACACACAAAAAAAAGGGAAATCTAAAAAGTAAGAAAAAAACATGTATTTCATTTTCTTGCTAATTTTCACGTAGCCTTCTTCCCTCCCCACCCCTATAAAACTGGTTTTGTTTAAAGCTAGGATGCCTAGGGACGCGGTGGCGCTGTGGGTTAAACCGCTGAGCTGCTGATCGGAAGGTCGGCGGTTCGAAACCGCGCAGCGGGGTGAGCTCCCGTTGTTCGTCCCAGCTCCTGCTCACCTAGCAGTTCGAAAACATGCAAATGTGAGTAGATCAATAGGTACCGCTTCGGCGGGAAGGTAACGGCGTTCCGAGTCGTCATGCTGGCCACATGACCCGGAAGTGTCTATGACAACGCCGGCTCCAAGGCTTAGAAACGGAGATGAGCACCGCCCCCTAGAGTCGGATTCGACTGGACTTTACGTCAAGGGAAACCTTTACCTTTACCTTTAGGATGCCTTACAAGTCAAAGAAATACTGTATTTCTCTCTCCTTCAGTAATAATCTTTAAACTCTGAAATGCTAGAAAGGGTGGGGATTCTTAAATTTTGTGTCATGGATTAAAGTGCTAGTGAGTTCCTCATCACCTTCAGTGTATAGCGTTGAGTCCTTTGTGTTTATTGATTGTCTTCCAGGCATAACTGCTGTTTTGGGAACTGTTAGTCAAAACTGAGTGTTCCAAATTGCACATGGGTACTGATATTCCAGTGCTACACACATGGGTAAACATTCAAGAAGCATCATACTTAAGGAACAATCCAATCTTAGTTTTTGTCAATGGCTGAACATGATAAATGATGAATATAGTCAGAACAGGTATTCAGACACACTTTCAAATTCTTCACACTATGTATTTTTAATTGAACAAAACAAATAGAAGTTTCTATTTGAATTAACCCTGTTTATCAGGAGAATCCTCCTTTTTTCAGTACCTAAGTGAGTCAGTTGCAGTGCAATCATATTCATATCTTGAATGGAACTTAAGAAGCATTGCTAATAACAAGGCAGCAGGAGACGACGGCATCCCAGCTGAACTGTTCAAAATCTTGCAAGATGATGCTGTCAAGGTAATGCATGCTATATGCCAGCAAATTTGGAAAACGCAAGAATGGCCATCAGACTGGAAAAAATCGACTTATATCCCCATCCTCAAAAAGGGGAACACTAAAGAATGTTCAAACTATCGAACAGTGGCACTCATTTCACATGCCAGTAAGGTAATGCTCAAGATCCTGCAAGTAGACTTCAGCAATTCATGGAGCGAGAATTGCCAGATGTACAAGCTGGGTTTAGAAAAGGCAGAGGAACTCGGGACCAAATTGCCAGTATCTGCTGGATAATGGAAAAAGCCAGGGAGTTTCAGAAAAACATCTATTTCTGTTTTATTGACTATTCTAAAGCCTTTGACTGTGTGGACCATAACAAACTGTGGCAAGTTCTTAGTGGTATGGGGATACCAAGTCATCTTGTCTGCCTCCTGAAGAATCTGTATAACGACCAAGTAGCAACAGTAAGAACAGACCACGGAACAACGGACTGGTTTAAGATTGGGAAAGGAGTATGGCAGGGCTGTATACTCTCACCCTACCTATTCAGCTTGTATACAGAACACATAATGCGACATGCTGGGCTTGAGGAATCCAAGGCTGGAGTTAAAATCGCTGGAAGAAACATTAACAATCTCAGATATGCAGATGATACCACTTTGATGGCTGAAACCGAAGAGGAACTGAGGAGCCTTATGATGAAGGTGAAAGAAGAAAGTGCAAAAGCTGGCTTGCAGCCTAACCTCAAAAAAAACCAAGATTATGGCAACCAGCTTGATTGATAACTGGCAAATAGAGGGAGAAAATGTAGAAGCAGTGAAAGTTTTAGTATTTCTAGGTGCGATGATTACTGCAGATGCTGACTGCAGTCAGGAAATCAGAAGACGCTTAATCCTTGGGAGAAGAGCAATGACAAATCTTGATAAAATAGTCAAGAGCAGAGACCTCACAGTGACAACAAAGGTCTGCATAGTTAAAGCAATGGTGTTCCCCGTAGTAACATATGGCTGCGAGAGCTGGACCATAAGGAAGGCTAAGAGAAGGAAGATAGATGCTTTTGAACTGTGGTGTTGGAGGAAAATTCTGAGAGTGCCTTGGACTGCCAGAAGATCAAACCAGTCCATCCTCCAGGAAATAAAGCCAGACTGCTCACTTGAGGGAACGATATTAAAGGCAAAACTTAAATACTTTGGCCACAGAATGAGAAGACAGGACAGCCTGGAGAAGATGCTGATGCTAGGGAGAGTGGAAGGCAAAAGGAAGAGGGGCCGACCAAGGGCAAGGTGGATGGATGATATTCTAGAGGTGACGGACTCATCCCTGGGGGAGCTGGGGGTGTCGACCACTGACAGGAAGCTCTGGCGTGGGCTGGTCCATGAAGTCACGAAGAGTCGGAAGTGACTAAACGAATAAACAAGAACAAGGAAAAAGACAAGGAAATGTGAAAATAATGGAAGCATTGTATTATGATAATATACACATAAATAAATCTCACTGTTGTATAGAAAGAGATGGGGGAAAAATAAGGGGGGGGGAGCCTTCTCAGGAGCTTTACCCTCTTTTGATGCCTAAACATTTTTCATGATTTTCAAATGCTTTTTAAAAATGTTACATTTTGTAATTTTTTGTAAATGTGTCATAATATGTTTAGAATATTATTTAACATTTACTTAATACTATTGTTTATTTCCTACTTTACACTAAGTGTGGATTTTTTGTGGAGTTTTGCCATGTTACTGGTGTTGTATTATGTTTGTGTGTTGACATCTCATTTGCAATTTGTTTCCAATTTAATAATTGTAAAATAATTTATAAATTTCTTACAGCACCAATGTTATAAGCAATAAAGTTCTAAAGGACTTACTGTTAGTGTGTACAACAATGCTCTGTTCTTTTTTCTTTTTCTCTTTCTCTCTTTAGCACATTTTTATGATGATCTTTAAAATACTATGTTAGGGAAATATGGGGTATATAAATAACTCTTTTAGTCTGGAAGCAGGTTGTATAGTTGTGAATCATAGGAGGCATGACTGGTGCTATCATAACATCACTGGAGTTGTCAGTCAAAGCATGGTAACATAGGGCACCTCTCTTTTTTATTCCAGAGGGAAAGGGCAACTGAGCAGAGATGGATTTGGGAGGCATAGATGGAAGGATAAATGTAATGGAACCTTGGAGCCTTAGTCCTAGAAAAATCTCTATCAGAATGACAGGTTTATGAGTTTATATTTAATGCCAGGCAAGACAAGGAATGACAGGTTATAGTTGTGGTTGAGGTGCTGGGCTAGAAACCAGGAGACCGAGAGTTCTAGTCCTGCCTTAGGCATGAAAGCTGGCTGGGTGATCTTGGGCCAGTCACTCTCTCTCAGCCCAACTCACCTCACAGGGTTGCTGTTGTGGGGAAAACAGGAGGAGGAAGGAATATTCGGTATGTTCGCCACCTTGAGTTATTTATATATAAAAAAATAATAAAGTTGGGATAAAAATAAAATAAAAAAATAAAAAGTATTACTTGTTTGCAATTAATGTTAAGCAATTTAAACAAAGTTAATTTAATTCCTTTTTAAAATGTTAGCAAAGTGACTGTGCTGTTCTATATCTTCCCCACATTCCACCTCATGTGACTACATTTCCTCCAACCTAGATAATGAAATAGAGAACCAGCTTGGTGTAGTGGTTAAAGGCACCAGGCTAGAAACCAGGAGAGTGTGCGTTCTAGTCCTGCCTTAGGCACAAAGCCAGTGCTACCTTGGGCCAGTCCCTCTGTCTCAGCCCTAGGAAGGAGGCAATGGCAAGCCACTTCTGAAAAACTTGTCAAGAAAACTACAGAGACTTGTCCAGGCAGTTTCCAGGAGTCAAAAAAAATGACTCAAAGGCACACACACATACACATACACACACACACCTCCTAACATGAAATGCAGGACAAAAACAAAAGAAATGTTCAATTCAGGAAAGGGCTTGTTGTGGCATGAGGGAGAGAAGGACTCCCACAACAATAGTGAGGTTATATGAGAATAGAGGAAAAATTTCAAACTTTTTTTGGATTTTGTGAGTTTGGGAGAGCTTAAGGGGTATAATTGATACCTGAAGCCAGTTTTGCCCCTTACACCTCTCCAAAATGGGGAAAAAATTGGCCTGATGTCTAGGGATCAAGCTTTTGAAGTGTGAAATGTCATTCTGGCCTTTAAAAAAACAGTCTGCCTGAAAAGATGAAAAGTGCAGGGAGATATCTAATATTGAATAGAAAACTATTTTCCAGGAGGAATACTGTTATTGGCAATTTAAAAATAATAATATCACAGAAATTAGATTTCTAGCATTATTAAGCATGTTTCATGTATGCAAGCAAGCCATAGAAGTTACTGTATAACTACATTTAAAAAAAAATGTTTTCAGGGCATGCCAATACTACTGTATTTTTAAAAGTAATTATAAAAACCAGTTGTGGAGTTTGTACTATAAAGGCAAATACACAAGATTACAATGGATTTGATAGACAAGTAGAGGTAAAACAACAATTTTAGTTGTTTTACCTCTACTTGTATAGCTGTCAAGAGAAGTTACATAATGAGGAAGATTCCTACAGACCACAGTAGTATAACCACTGAATTCCTCTCTTTCAGCTTCAACTGATATGAGCAAGAAAAATCATGTTCATTTGGAGAATAATCTCAATTTGACTGAGGATGTCAAATAAACCTTTGGGAGAGTTTATTTGTTAAATTCTCACTAACCTCTGGGGCATTCATTCATTTCCTTTTCCCCCTCAATACATTGCTCTAAAGCACCTTGAATTGCCTGCCAATTATGGTTGTTAAGGAGAAGATGCCGACTGCAACTGATAGGTCATGATTAATGTTTAAGTTCCAAAGCCAGCAATTGTACTCAGACAAATTATTGGAAGCAAACTGGAAGTTGGCATCAGAGAGAGAAATAATTCTAAACAAGCTATCCATTTTGAAGGTGAATTAATCATATTCTATTTTGCTTGATTTTACTAAAACTGCACTCCTGTGAGTGGCCACTGGAGAGGTGTGGAAAGACCAGGAAGTATGTGTATGGAGTTTTAGATGTTGGACATACATCAACAAGCTCCACATTGTCCATTAAATCAAGAAAAGCCTTGTGTATTTTTAATATTTTTCTCAGAGGTTCTATCTTCCCATTTCAATCTCCCAGGACGTATCAATTTTCATACGGAAAGTCCAATAGTTTATCCATAAGTCCTTTATAAAATGCTGTTTTATCTTCATCTGGGGCTTAAATTCCCAGTATCAAAGTCTTAGTCCCCTGTAGATGAACTTCCAACCCAACATATCTGCCATAATCATCAGTCAATATACGTTTTGGATGTAGTTCAGACTTTATATACAAAACAACTCCATTTCTTTTTTTTCATTCCTGATGAAATAAATTCTTCATCCCAATTTTTGTGACTCAAATATTTATATCCCTTTTCCTCCTATGTGTTTCTTGTAAGCAAATCACATCTTGTTTTAACTCTTAAAAATAATGATTTTTTTTTTCTATTTTGATGAGCATTTGCTCTATTTATATTCCACGCTAAGCATTTATAATCCGTATTATGGAGTCCTCGGTGCTCTCTGAGCCTTGTTGTTTTCTTGCAGACATTTCATTGCCAGACTAGGCAACATCCTAGTCTGGCAATGAAATGTCTGCAAGAAAACAACAAGGCTCAGAGAGCACTGAGGACTCCACAGTTCAACCCTGAGCTACAAATATTCGCTTTGATTGGTAATCCATATTATGCCAGGTAAAGGTAAAGGTTTCCCTTGACGTAAAGTCCAGTCGTGTCCGACTCTAGGGGGCGGTGCTCATCTCCGTTTCAAAGCCTTGGAGCCGGCGTTGTCCATAGGACACTTCCGGGTCATGTGGCCAGCATGACTCACGGAACGCCGTTACCTTCCCGCCGAAGCGGTACCAATTAATCTACTCACATTTGCATGTTTTCGAACTGCTTGGTGTGCAGGAGCTGGGACGAGCAACGGGAGCTCACCCCGCCGCGCGGTTTCGAACCGCCGACCTTCCGATCGACAGCTCAGCGGTTTAACCCGCAGCGCCACCGCGTCCCTATATTATGCCAAGATTTTACAAAAATCGATGCCTCTAGCACCCAACATGGAAAAATCTTCAGTGTTCTGTTGTATCTGTTGTGGCATTTGTTTGGTCACAACTTGATGTTCCGGAAGTCCCTCCAGACCTGATTATGTCCCAGGGAACTGGAGATATGCTTAGATGGCTCCACTACTAAGGTGGACTTACTCACTCTCTCCATACAAACCCTCCATACTGGAGGTTTGTATATTTTAATTTTAATAGTATTTAATTGTTTTATTGATTATTGCATGCTACCCAGAGTCACTTTTGGTGAGATGGGTGGCCATATAAATTTGATATAGATAGATAGATAGATAGATAGATAGATAGATAGATAGATCTGTTAATGTCACTTCCTTCGCATTTCCTCCATTTCTTCTTTGAATTTTCCCAAAAAATCTCTTGCTTTCTGCACAGAGTTCAGTCTGAACCTCTGCTGTTTAAAAGGAAAAGTCACCTCTTCCAACTTTTCCATCTAAACAGAATCTTTTTCTGTCTGAGTTTGTCAGAAAAAAAAATCCTCTTTTCTCTTGTATGATGGTCTAATTGGAATTTCCTTAAGTACAATGACATCTGTATTATCAGTCTTCAATCTAGTATTAAAATGCTGCTGCAAAACTTGATCTCTAGTCTTCTTCCTGGCACAAGGACATCCCTTGGAACTTTTCTTAATTTTGCAAATCGTGGATTGATTTTTCAGTCAGGTTTCAGGCCTGGATATGGGCCGGAAACAGCATTGGCTGCACTTTTGGATGATCTCTGGCGGGAGTGGGATGGGGCAGTGCATCCATCCTTGCTCTTCTTGACCTCTCAGCGGCTTTTGATACCATCGACCATGGTATCCTTTTGGGGTGACTCAGGGAGTTGAGGGTGGGTGGCGTGGTTTTGTGCTGGTTCACCTCCTTCCTTTGGGGCCAGTCCCAATCAGTGTTGATAGAGAGTGAGAGATCTGGCCCATGGCCTCTCCTTTGTGGGGTGCCACAGTGTTCAGTATTCTATCTGCTCCTTTATATGAAACCTACATGAAACCACTGGGTGCAATCATCGGTCACTGTGGAATGAGGTATCATCAATATGCTGATGATACCCAATTATACATCTCCATCCCAGGTGACTTAAGTGATTCTGTGACCACTCTCCCTTGGTGCCTGGAGGCTGTAGGGGTCTAGATGGGGAACAACAGGCTTCAGCTGAACCCTGGTAAGACAGAGTGGCTGTGGGTTGGGGGCACCTCGGTATCTGGGAACTTACCATGTTTAGTTCTGAATGGGGTTGCCCTGCCCCAGACAGACCAGGTGCAGAACCTGGGGTTCTCCTAGACTCAAGACTCCTGCTTGAAGAGCAGGTGGCAGCTGTGGCCAGGGGAGACTTTGCCCAACTTTATGTTGTGCATCAGTTATGCCCCTTCCTGGATTGGGAAGCCCTCCAATCAGTCACTCATGCCCTAGTCATCTCCTGTATAGTCTACTGCAATGCGCTGTACAGGGGGCTACCCTTGAAGAGTATCTGGAAGCTACAACTGGTCCAGAATGTGGCTACATGAGCAGTTTTAGGAGCCCCAAGGATGGTGCATATAACACCTTTGCTGTGCAAGCTGCATTGGGTTCCAGTTTGCTTCCGGGTCCAATTCAAGATGTTGGTTATCATCTTTAAAGCCTTACATGGCATGGATCCAGGTTACCTGAGGGACTGCCTCACCTCCATTACATTGACCTGTCCCAGCCAGTCAGGTTGAGAGGGCATGCTACGGACCCTGTCCATGAGAGATTGCTAACTGGCAGGGTCCAGGAAGAGGGCCTTCTGTGCTGTGGCCCCTGCCCTCTGGAATAAGTGAGGCAGGTCCCCTTCTCCTGGCCTTCCAAAAGGGGGTTAAAATGCTTGGTTGTGCCACCTTGCTTGGGGCAGGAGGGGGGATAGTCAATCATGGGGGTGGTTGGCGCCATGATGTGGCTTCAAGGAATTTTATCGAGATTGTTTGTTCATCCAGGATTTTATATTTTATATTTATATTTTTATGATGCACTTGTTTTTATGATTTTAATCTCCTGTTATTTTAATTGAATTGTAAACTGCCCAGAGTTGCTTGGTAAGTTGGGCGGTGAAGAAATGTGAGAAATAAATATATACATTGATGCTATAAACCTTTGTTGTCCAGCCCAAGGTCATTCCCATTACGACTATTTATTAAATGGGAAGAGGGTTTTCAGTATCTTTCATTTGCAAGAATGCTCCAGGACCTGTGTAGGCTGTGGTACCATATCTGGGCTGCAACAATCCAGATGGTCACTAGACAACAGTAAAGTGTTAAGAATTTTCAATGTGATTTTGCTGCGATCTAGCGGCAACCCAGATATGGTAGTCCCAATATAGATCTTAATCACAATTTTAGAAAATGAATGTAGAATATTTTGTTTCCCAGTGGATCCACATCTTCAGAAAAAAGGTAACAGTGTGCTGGGATTGCAATATTAGCAGTAAGTTTCCTCCCCAGTTGTCTAGAGGTAAATGCATATTTCATGAATAATAATACACATTACAATAGCAATTTTGTGAGATCATCCAACATGTCAGCTGTGGCTACTGGTCAGAAAATATTGAGAACCTAACCTAATGAAAACATGACATGATATAGAGTCAGGGAGGAGAAAATAAAAATGTAAGATCAGTTGAGGAAAACCAATTTTCCAACCAAGGGTGAAAACCAACCAAGTATGAAAACATACAGGCTTTCTGGTGTTATAATAATGGAATGTTAAGTGACATACATTTGGCAACCCATTTAAACCAACTCTAATACAGCTATTGGGCATGCTAATTAGCTATAGGCCATTTCATCTACAGGGCAATGGCCTGAATCTAGTGCAAACAAGCAGTAAATGGAAACTGTCACCACTTGATAGCTTTTAAGTGAACTCTAGTGAATGAACTTGTAGAATTAGTTCAGTTCATAGTGGTTTGCATAACCAAAGGAAAAAAAAAAAATCTCATGACAGTTGGCACTAATTGAAATCTTTACAGGTGGCTTCAGGAGGCAGGGCAATGAATGTGTGTCTTCAGAAGTTAAATTAACCTGTGGGGACAAAGAAGTTTTCTTTATGTATCTTAATCATTTGGAAAAGATCTGCAAAGCATTTGTAGATATTGTATCCCATCTTTCAGGCACTGTCCTATTCTGTAGTAGGGCCAATAATGAAGAGGCCCAGGCTGGTTTGTCAGCATATGTGAACAATTCTGCTTCCATTCTTTGTACTGAGTGAAAAATAATATTGGCACAATGTTACTATTGGCAACGTTGGGAGCTTCCATAGGAAGCTTATTCCATGTCAGACCGTTTAATATTGTCTACCCCTCACACAACTGCAAGGCAGGCAAATGATAAAATGTTCATTTCAGTGCCACAGTGTAAACCCTGCCTCTTTTGTACATGCCTGAGTTTGCATCATGACATCAAGATGTATGTTTCATTTTGACAAAATTTCAGCTTGCTGTGGATGGTCTTGCTGAGTGAAAAGATCTCACCAGGGTTTCAGATATGGCCCTTCTCAGTATTATTCAAGATGCCAAGGTGAAACCAAAACCTATTCCCATAAAGTATATGCTGTATCTGTGAACCACAACCACAATAACCTTTCTACTAATACTAACAGGACTGGCTATATGACGTGCATTTCACATGGGCATGAGAATGTACATGACATGTGAGGATATGCTTTCAGGGAATACAGATCTTTTATTAGTGACGATCTGAAATCATCAAAAAGACCCCTTGCTAAAGATGAGAATGTGGCTTGGTGTGACGAACCTGACTCCATTACTGCACAGCTAGATTGCACGTCTCTCACGTAGCCTCAGAATGCTGTATATTCCCTTATAAGGGCATGACTTGTATTTCCCTATTCTCTTTGTACTCACTCCCCCGCCCTGATAGAACTGCTGAATAAAAGGAGGTGGGGGCATGGCACGCGGGAGGCAGTACCAGCATCCTCCTGAGATGTAGCGTCTCTCATCACAAAAGAATCCTGTACCTACCGTTGTTTTTTCGACCTCACCCTTGCGAGGGAATCGTTGGCTCATTCCCCCCCCAGGGAATCCCATAGACCGAAGGGCGAAGGACTGGTCGCGCGACGCGACAACTGGGGGCTCGTCCGGGATCCCTTCGGTCTCACGGTGTGATCTCTGTCTAGAGGTGCACTGCCTTCACTCTCGTTACTACGCACCTGGAAAAGGCTCTGCAATCGTAAGTAATGGGCTCCCCACTCTCCAAAGTTTCGTCAGTTCATAGGGACGAACTTTATGATTTAGTGAAGAAGGCTAACTCTTGTCAAAAGGCTAACGGTACGACCATCTTTCCCATTTCAAAAAAATCGGTGACTCAACTCCTACTGTACATGGAGAGACACTGCCCTGTCTATCCTTCAGAGGGGTCGCTCAAAGCATCCACTTGGGAAAGGATAGGAAAATATTTTCATGATACCCCACGAGCACCCGTGCCTATTCTGACTGCCTGGAAGGCTGTCATGGCGGCCATCAACACTCTTTACCCTCCCCCGTCTTCCCCGGAGACTTGCCCTTCTCCTCCCGACCCAAAAACCCCACCCCCTCTTGCCGCCCATCTCGATGCTGTCTCACCACCACCCCCTCCATACCCAGCCGTTCCTCCTCCCCCTTCAGCTCCAACCCCCGACTCCCCTCAACACCACCCCCTCGGAGGCGCCATCACTGAACTCCTCTCCTCCCCCCTCTCATTGGAAATGGAGAGTCCCTCTGCCTTTCCCATGACCATCGGCCTAAGGGCGGCGGGAGGAAATTTGTATAACAATATTGAACTTAAAGTTTTGAAACAAATCAAAGATGCTGTAACCACCTACGGCTTGCACTCTCCTTTTACTAGGGGAGTTTTAGACTCTTTAGTTACTGCTAACACTGTTATGTTATTGTATGATTGGAAAATGCTTTTTTCTATGCTTATGACCCCGGCGCAATACGTTGTGTGGCAATCTGAATACGACAAAGGGGTGGAAGTAGAAATTAGAAGAGGTCTTCCCGCAGGGGTGACCGCAGATCAATTATTAGGAAAGGGACAATTCGCAACCTTAGTCCAGCAACAGAACTCCCCCCGTCGTAGTTTTGCTATCATTCACATGTGCGCCATGAATGCTCTCAAAAGAGTGGATGATTCCGACTCTCAATCCACCCAAACGTTTCTGAAAATTATGCAAGAACCAAATGAACCATATGCTTCCTTCATAAGTCGCCTTCAGATTGCTTTAGACCGACAAATTGATAATGCCACGGCTAAACAAGAGCTGCTAATGAAACTTGCTTTCTCTAACGCTAATCATGACTGCCAGACCATTCTGCAACCCGCAGTCAATCAACCGGGTATAAAACTTGCAGACTTCCTGCAACTTTGCAGAATCGTTGGTACCACCTCTCATAAAGTGAGCGCTCTCGCTGCCGCCATTACTACCTCGCTGCCTTCTACTAACCCCTCCCCTCAGCTCCATTCCCCGGAAGCCCTCGCAGTCACTCGTCATGGAAATTGCTTCAATTGTGGGAAGCCGGGCCACTTTAAGAATCAATGCCGTGCACCCGGGGGAGGTGGGGCGCCCCCTTCCACTCAAAGGGGGCCGCCCCCCCCCTCCAAACCTAAAACTCCTTGTCCCAGGTGCCGCAAAGGCTACCATTGGGCCTCGCAATGTCGCAACAACTCCTCCCCTCACCAGCCTTCGGAAAACTAGATCGGGGGTTGTCAGCTAACCCCGCCCCAAAGGCTGAATTACCCATCACCAGCTTCCCTGTGGAGTTGGCAGAGGATCTTTTGTATGACGATCCGGGGGCTGTCCTTTCCCTTCCTCTCGTTGTCACGATGAATAAACCCCTTCCTCCTCTTACCCCTGCTTTGCTCATTCCCAACTCCTCGCTCACGCTTGAGGGAATGGTTGCTGCTCCCTATTTGTATGACTCGTCAGATCTGACACGAATTGCTCTGGCAGGAGTGGGAGATAGGTGCTTTTCCTTAGATAAAGGAACAGTTGTCGCCACGCTCATACTTCTCCCTTCTCCTGATACGCCATCATTGTTTGCCTTGCAGCAACCAGTCCAAACCTCTAAACCCACCCTCCTTGTCACACTAAATGGTCGCTCTTTCGAAGGCTTGATTGACACCGGCGCCGACGTCTCTGTCATTCGTTCCGCTGAATGGCCCTCCTCCTGGCCTCTCGCCGAAGCCTCCTCGGTGCAAGGAGTAGGCGGAGCACAGGCCGCTAAGGTCAGCTCTTATTGGCTTTCTGCTGCGACTGCTCATTCTAATATTACAGCTTATCTAAAGCCTTATATCTTGCCTTTGCACTGCAACCTATGGGGCCGTGACTTGCTTTCACAGTTCCACGCTTTTATTCAACTTCCCTAATGGCTTTGCAGGACCCTTTAGGGTCTCTCTCTCTCTCTCTCAAAACCTCTGTGCCGGTATGGGTTGATCAATGGCCACTCACCAAAGAGAAACTGGACGCCTTACATATCCTGGTCCAGCAGCAGTTAATTGAAGGCCATATCGAAACCTCCACCAGCCCATACAATACTCCGGTATTTGTCATCAAAAAGAAGTCTGGCAAATGGCGCCTCCTACAGGATCTTAGAGCTATCAACACTATCCTTCAGCCCATGGGACCTCTGCAGTGTGGACTTCCCAACCCCAACTTGATTCCGGAAGGGCACGACCTCATTGTAATAGACCTCAAGGATTGTTTTTTTTCCATACCTTTGGCACAAAAGGACAGAATTATTTTTGCATTTACGGTACCGGAGCTCAACAATTCAAAGCCTACTGCTCGGTACCAGTGGAAGGTCCTCCCACAAGGCATGTTGAACTCACCCACAATGTGCCAATTTTTTGTTGATAAAGCATTGCAACCCTATAGATCCCAATTTCCGCATTTTCTTGTGTATCATTATATGGATGACATTTTAGTCGCTGCTGAGGGCCCGAAAGGGACAGTTCAAAAACCTTTTCCTACTCTTTTAGCCACCCTAGCAACGGCAGGGTTGCACATTGCACCAGAAAAGGTCCAGTCTCGTTACCCAATGCAATATCTAGGCCACAAAGTTTTAGCCTCCACGGCTGCCCCACTTCTACCTATGCTCACGCTTCCCCAGCCGACCACCTTGGTCCAATTACAACAATGTCTGGGGGTCATTAACTGGGCCCGCGCATACCTCGCTTTAACTACACCCATGTTATCACCTTTATTCCAAGCGTTAGTGGGTTTGACAAATCCAGCTGACAAGGTGTACCTTACAGAACAACAATTGCATGCCCTACAACAGGTTAATGCCGCCCTTACGACCCAATGGGTGGACCGTGCGCTCACTGACAAACCACCCTCTCTTGCCATTCTTTCAACACATCAATTACTGACTGCCATCATTGTCCAAACGTCTGATAAAAAACATCTACATATTTTAGAATGGCTACACTTGCCACACACACCTAAGACATCCATCATCACCAGAGCAGCACAAATGGCCTCTCTTGTTGAGAAAGGCCGGAAGAGGATTAGAGCCCTAATGGGACTGGATGTTTCCACCCTGTACATTCCCCTTAAGGTTACTCAATGGGAACCCCTCCTACAAAACTCCACTGCATTGCAGGATGCCTTGGAGGACTGGTGTGGCCAGGTGTCATGCCATCTTCCCCCTGATCCTCGATTGCAACTGTTGCGAACAGTACCCTTCACACTAACCTCGCCGTTCGTTCAGCAGCCACTCAAGGAAGCCCTCACTGTTTTTACAGACGGCTCCAAAACCATAGGGGCTTGCATATGGCAAAATAATCGCAAATGGCAAAAACGCCTAACAGCCCCACAAGCATCCGCCCAACAGGCTGAATTAGCCGCTTTTCTGTTAGCCTTGTCTCTTTTCCCAGAACAGCCTTTGAATGTTATATTAGATAGTATGTATGTCACTCAAATGGCTGTGGCCATGTTTGATGCATATATTTCCCCTGTTACCCCCCCCTCTCTCATGACGCTTTTTTTGCAGCTTCAAACTCTCCTGAAGGACAGAACATCCCCTTTGTTTGTAGCGCATATTAGAAGCCACCAACAGCTACCCGGTTTCCTGTCCGAAGGCAACCACATGGCAGATGAGGCTTGCAAAATTATGGCCTCTTCCCCTCTTCCTCCGCAGCTTTTAGCAGGGGACAGCCATGCTTATTTCCACCAAAATAAAAAGGCCTTGGTGCGCCAATTTGGCATTACATATCAAGAAGCTACCGCCATTCTTCAACAATGTCCAACCTGCAGTTTGCAGGCAAAGTGCATCCCTGAGGGAGTTAATCCCAGGGGTGTCCAAGCTTGTGACACATGGCAGATGGATGTCACTCATTATCCCTCTTTTGCACCTTGGAAGTATATCCATGTATCTGTGGATACTTATTCGGGATTCATCCTGGCAACTTTGCAAAGAGGAGAAGCCACGAAAAACGTAATCAATCATTGTATTCGCACTTTCGTCACATCGGGATGTCCCAAAACTTTGAAAACTGACAATGGCCCTGCTTACGTCAGCACTCCCTTTGCTGAGTTTTGCCGTAAGTGGTCCATTACCCACAGATTCGGTATACCATTCAACAGCCAAGGTCAGGCTATTGTGGAAAGGGCTAACCAGACCCTAAAGAATGCCCTTGATCGGCAAACGGGGAAAAAGGCCTTAGGCCCCCCGAGCCTCCCGATGTTACAAAATCTCCTTAATCTCACCTTGTTTACCTTAAATTTCCTTAATCTTACCGGTACCCCCCCTGCTACGGCCGCATCTCGACACTTCTCTAAGCCAGTAGTTCCCTCTTCCCGTCCCCTTGTTTATTTTAGGCAACTGCCCAGCCCTGAGTGGAAAGGCCCTGCGCAACTCGTCACCTGGGGAAAAGGCTACGCTGCTGTGCAACTTCCTGATCGAGTGCTCTGGGTTCCTGCTCGCTGTATCCGGCCATATCATGGGCAGCCTCCTGACAAGCACCTCCTTGATCCTCCTTCTCTGTTATCTCTCTTCCATCTCTGCTCCCCTCACAACGAACCCTAAAACAACCTCTCTCATTCGAACCCATCGTTTACGCTACCCTGCCACCATCGGCCGCAGCTCAGCATCCAACGCCATGGAATGTCTTCAACGCTCTCCCATCAAAAGAAAAGGCACCTTCTGGCGCTGGTTCCGCAACAACACCCTTCTCCAAGATGGCGATTCCTATTCCATCACTTATCACTTTCGCCAAACTACCCTTGCTATCACCAACGTACAGTTGACCGATCTAGGACAATATCACTGTGAAATAACAAAATTAATTAAGGGGTTCGCCACCTCATCTCGCCTTACGCTCACCTTGTTTCAACTCTCCCTTCCTGAGCCCGCCCGTTGGCAGGGACGACGCCTGCTGGCCTCCGACGCCCAGGAATCGCATCGCCCTTACAGTATCACCTGGACAATCCGCGACGCCTTGGGTCAGGCCCTAAATACCTCCTCCTGTTATAGCCCAATTATATCTTGTTTTCCTAACCTGTATTTTGACTTTGCAGAAATGCTTCTAGGAGTGACAGCCTACAGGAGGCTGGACGGCACCCCAGAGCCCAGCCACTCCGCCATTAAAAGCTATCCCCTGTACGTGTGCCCAGGACATGACACCAGCCCTGATCACGTGCACGACTGCGGAGGCTTAGCAGATTACTTTTGCAAATCTTGGTCCTGCGTTTCCACCGGCTACATCGACTGGACCCCTCAATATAAGACTGATTACATCACTCTCACTCGGTTGAGAAAGGACATTAGGTGCACCGCAACCAGAAAGAATGCGGCAGGACAGGGGGGTTGGAATAGATGTAATCCGGTTATTGTACAATTCACTGCTGCAGGAAAAGCTCAGAGGAATGCCTGGGACTCAGGTGTAAAATGGGGAGGTCGTGTGTATGGTACATGGCCCGGGTTTCATTATGGCAACATATTCTACATTCAACGACAGGTCACTCTCCCTCAGTCCCCACCTGTTGGGCCCAATGCCGACGACATTCACTCCACCTTTCTTAAACCCCTCAACAAACAAAAAAACCCCCTTGTCTCTCTTCTTAACTCCTCCTTTTCCCTTGTTCACACCGCTTCTAACACATCTCGATGTTGGCTTTGTTTGTCTTCCTCTCCACCATTCTATGAAGCAGTCGGTTCTCCTGACCCTATCCGAAACTCTACCTCAGCCTCCTCCTGCCGCTGGCAAAACACCACGTTGACTATCACCTCTATAATAGGGCAGGGCTGCTGCCTTGGCCGTGTTCCTGCTAACTATACTCAATATTGCCTTAATTCTTCTCATGATCACTGTGCCCTCTATCTTCCAAAAAATCGCTTGAACATCAACGGTTACACCGGCCATGGTGGCTACGGTGTACTCTACACTACCTCTGATAATATCTCTGCCCGATTGACAGGGCAATACTTTATCCCTGGGAACAACTCTGTTTGGGCATGTTCTTCTGGCCTCACCGCATGTGTATATGGTGATACTTTGTTACGAACTAACGCCTTTTGTATTCAGGTGCTCCTACTCCCCAAAATCTCCATCTATTCCCCTGACGAACTTATCTCCATCCTAGAGCCCCCTCATTACCCCCTCAAAGCTAAGCGCGAAGTAGTGACTGCTGTAACTTTATCAGTCCTACTGGGCTTAGGTGCGGCCGGAGCCGCCACCGGTGTGTCAGCCCTTGTTGTCAATGATCAGAACCTGCGTCACCTTAGTGCTACCATTGACGCTGACCTTCGCGCCATCGAACAATCTATTGTGGCGCTACAAGATTCCCTTACCTCTCTATCCGAAGTGGTTTTGCAAAATCGTAGGGGTCTCGACCTTCTGTTCCTCAGACAAGGGGGACTGTGTGTTGCTCTAAAGGAAGACTGCTGTTTTTATGCCGACAACTCAGGAGTAGTATTGGACTCTATGAAAGAGCTCGATTCCCGTTTAAAAACAAGGGAATTGGAGCGCCAACAATCCATGTCATGGTATCAAAATATGTTTAGCATTTCTCCGTGGCTAACCACACTGCTGTCCACTCTGTTGGGGCCCCTCCTTTTACTGATTCTCGTATGCACCATAGGCCCCTGTGTGCTGGGTCGCGTTCTCCGCTTCTTAAAGCAGAGACTTCATACATTGGACTCAGAGGTATCCGAGACAAAGCTTGCTGTTCAACACCTGGTCACTGCTGTAGGTATGGAGAAAACACCACTCTTGGGATGGTCCTCTGATAGTGAATCGGAAATGGACAAGGACCCCCAGTCACACTACCCCCCGGAAGAGGACGCTGGGATGGGTCTCCTTGGACTGAAGAGTCCCTGGCTCCCCGACTCAGACCCTCTGAGGGGAGGACAAATTAAATAAAAAAGGTAGAAATGTGACGAACCTGACTCCATTACTGCACAGCTAGATTGCACGTCTCTCACGTAGCCTCAGAATGCTGTATATTCCCTTATAAGGGCATGACTTGTATTTCCCTATTCTCTTTGTACTCACTCCCCCGCCCTGATAGAACTGCTGAATAAAAGGAGGTGGGGGCGTGGCACGCGGGAGGCAGTACCAGCATCCTCCTGAGATGTAGCGTCTCTCATCACAAAAGAATCCTGTACCTACCGTTGTTTTTTCGACCTCACCCTTGCGAGGGAATCGTTGGCTCATTCCCCCCCCCAGGGAATCCCATAGACCGAAGGGCGAAGGACTGGTCGCGCGACGCGACAGCTTGGATCTTGAGTTACCTTTCTGCAAATTGAAGGGCTCATTCTAGTTTAGATTATTGTTATCCTGTGAGGGATTGAGTTGACAAAGTTAATGAAGACAAAAACTTCTGGATATGAATTTGAGTGTGACAACCAAACTGATTAAAAACTGGAAGATAGTAGTAATAGTAATAGTAATAATACTCTCTGTGGTTATAGATTTTTTTTATTAGTATTTGTAGACAACCTTCATATTCATAGATGATCCAGAACATATTCTGTCAGTTTCAGAAACCCACTGCATTCTAGTTTATATCAGCATGAACTGACTGCTTCTCTCCTTTACGTTTTTTTTTGCTAATGGCTATTTTTAGAATTAAATGGCTGTCTGCAAGATCATCCTTCATGTATTTTGTGGAGAGGATTCCATAATAAAGTATTGTGTAACAATAAAGAAAAAAACATGTGAATGTGCCCACAGCATCTTTAAAATCTCTATTCTCCTTCTCCTCCTGTGAAATGCTTTCGAATGAATCTGTACTCCTGGCAATGCAGTTATTTTCTAAGCAGTTTATGGAATTCTCCAGCCCCATAATCAATTTTCTGCTGCTGACATAACAAAGACAAGAAAAGAAGATTCAGTATGTGAGATGGCTACTGATGACCAATGAGGGTAGCAAACATAAAGATGGATTGGTATTTGGATTTCCTGTCTGCTCAGCACCTCCAAACACTGAACATCTCAAAAAGGTACTCCAAGCAAAGTAAAAGTCAGGATATAAATATAATACACAAAAGAGTAATCCTTAATGAGGGTTAAGGTGGTAACAAGGGAAAATAAAGTATGGATTATCTGCCATTTCAAAATTCCTTCTCCTTCTCCTGCTTCTTCTTCTTCCTCCCATACCCATCATACAGGGATATATTTGTAATCTTCTCTGTACTTCCTAAAAAGTCTTGAATGGGGTAAAGGACAAAATGAAATAAAATGATAACTCATTTCAGAATAAAGGATGATAGCTTCCAAACACCCAGTCTCTTTCTCTGCTTCTGCCCTTTATCTTTCATAAAAAGATGTTGAAAAATATTCTTTAGTGCATAAGTTAATAATGCCAGTGGCAATTGGGTAAGTCTGAGCGAGAGAGGAACTTAATGTGGAAAAAATGATGGAATGTTGAGAAGATTAACAGAGAGATTGATAGCTACATCCTTTCCAGTTCTACATGACAAATGGATAACTGGAGAGACATAGCTGTTGGGAAAGATTCATGAGAACATTAGTATTTGGAAATATAGAATAACAGTTCTGAGAAACTCCCCTTGATAGAACCTCCCTAAAAGTAAATTCTAAGGGATTCTTAGAATGGTATTCTTCATTATTATTTTAGATTATTTAAATCAGGGTTAGGGTTAGGGTTAAACCTTAACTTTAAAAAGTTAAGTGGGCATTTCTTGTCTGCCGAAAAGCCACCCACTGTAACGATTGCCTAAACCCAAATACTCAGTCTCACAAGCTCGGGCTTAAAGATAACTGATTTATTAAAGGAATAGTATGCAAATACAGAGAAAGCTGAGAATGAGCAAAAGCGCGCCAAATACAAACTTAAAAGCCTTGCTTGTGAGCAGGTCCCGCCCCGTCGCCCGTCAGGACGCTCCCCCTCCCAGGTGCTGGAAGCCGTTAGACGCGCCTGGGAAAGTAACCTTGAACAGGAGCGCAAACCCAAACATGCATTCCAAGCCCTCAAAACAAGAGAGGGCGAAAGAATGGAAAAACCCCGGGTAAAAGAACACGGAACAGAGAATGACATGTGAAACGTTACAATGTTAACCATACATTAGAATGAGAACATGACATATTGCCCCCCCAAAAGAAATTAGGGAGCCGGTTTGTCAGGATAGGCAGAGTGAAATTGGGCTACGAGACGAGGAGAATGCACGTCTGGAGCAGCAACCCATTCAGGATGAGGGAAATGTTTCCAGCGGATGAGGTATTGTAGAGTGGAGCGGTGGCGTCTGGAATCAAGGATAGATGCCACCTCGAAGTGTTGCTGGTTGTCAATCATGAGAGGAGGTGGAGGAATGGGTTGCGGATGCCAACGGTCCGACGACAGGCAGGGTTTGAGTAAACTACAATGGAAAACAGGATGCAAACGTTTAAGGTTGTGAGGTAAATCAAGTTTAAACGTAACAGGGTTGAGTTGAGCAACAATTGGAAAAGGACCGACAAATTTAGGACCAAGTTTTTTAGAGGGTTGTGGGGACTTGATAAACTTAGTTGACAAGTAGACTTTATCTCCGACCGCAAAAGATGGTTCAGGGGAACGCTTTGCATCGGCGTGGCGTTTGTAGGTAGCCTGGGCATGGTGGAGAGCAAGTAGAATATTAGACCATGAGTCTTTGAGAGAGTCTGCCCAGCCAGCGAGGGTGGCTGGGAGCGGTTGAGGATGAGGAAGTTCAGGAATCGGAACGAATTCACGTCCAAAAACTGTTTTAAAGGGAACTTGACCAGTGGTTTGATGAATGGAGTTGTTGTAAGCGACCTCAGCAAATGGGAGTAAGTCGACCCAGTTGTCTTGCTGGTAGTTAACAAAAGCTCTGAGGTATTGTTCCAATGTAGAATTAACCGCCTCTGTAGATCCGTCCGTCTCCGGATGCCAGGCGGTAGAAAGCGATTGTTTTGTACCCAAAAGTTTCAAAAATGCCCGCCAAAATTGTGACGTAAATTGTGTGCCTCTGTCACTCACCAAACGGGCGGGGATACCGTGGAGGCGGTACACGTGGATGAGGAAGAGGCGTGCCAGCTGTTGTGCGGTGGGGATAGAAGCGCATGGGATAAAGTGGGCTTGTTTGGAGAAAAAGTCTTTGACGACCCAAATGACAGTTTTGCGTTGACTAGGGGGTAGATCAACGATAAAATCCATGGAGATATCCTGCCAAGGGACAGATGGAGTGGCCACAGGTTGAAGGAGACCTTGGGGCTTGCCCGGTTTGCGCTTTATCGCCGCACATACAGGGCACGCAGTGACATATTCCTTCAAGTCTTTGAGTAAAGTTGGCCACCAGAATTGGCGGCGAACGAGGTGCAAAGTTTTTACGTAGCCGAAATGCCCAGCTAGCTTGTCATCGTGGCAGCGCTGGAGTATGGTTTTTCGCATTGATTCGGGTACATAGAGACGATCGTTGCGCCAGGCAAGATCATCGGTGAAAGTTAAAATGTGTCTATTGGCTTGCAACCAAGTATCTGTTTTAAGGTGGGAGAGCAACTGTTGTTGCAAATCGGAGGGAATTGACAAGGGAGGCGGGCGGCTGGAAGGCGGAGCGGCGGAAGGCGGAGTTGATTGCGCTCGGGTCTGGCTGCGAGTCACCGCTGCCAAACCTAATTGTTTGTCGGTCCAGACGGTGCCTTGGACCGTTGGCCCTGGGCCAGCATCTTGGGGTCTGCGCGAGAGTGCATCAGCTAAGAAATTTTTCCTGCCTGGTATAAATTTAAGGGTGAAGTCAAAGCGGTTGAAAAACTCAGCCCAGCGCAGCTGTTTGGGACTGAGTTTTCGACTGGTGCTTAAAGCTTCCAGATTTTTATGGTCAGTCCAGACTTCAAAAGGGTTTGAAGTGCCTTCCAATAGGTGTCGCCACGTCTCTAACGCTGTTTTTACAGCAAAAGCCTCCTTTTCCCAAACATGCCATCTTCTCTCTGTTTCCGTGAATTTGCGAGAGAGGTAGGCACAGGGTTTTAAAGTGCCAGATTGGTCAGCTTGTAATAGAATTGCGCCTATGGAAAAATCAGAAGCATCGACTTGTACCACGAAGGGTTTAGAGGGGTTTGGATGCTGTAAAATCGGTTCTGTGGTAAAGATTTGTTTCAGCGCTTCAAACGCTTGCTGACAGGCGGGAGTCCATTTAAGGAGCGCGCCTGGGTTCTTTGAACGTCGCGTATCCCCCTGTCCTTTAGTTTTTAACAGTTCAGTAAGGGGGAGGGCGATTTCCGCAAAATTTTGGGCGAATGTTCGATAGAAATTAGAGAATCCAAGGAAACTCTGTAATTGTCTCCTGGTACGGGGAGGTTCCCATGCCACGATGGCTTCTACTTTTGCAGGGTCCATTTCAATGCCCTGAGCTGAAATCCGGTACCCTAGGTAATCAATTTGCGACTGATGAAAGGCACATTTTGACAGTTTTGCATACAGCTGTGCTTTTTGCAATTTAACTAGTACCTGACGCACCAGGTGGATATGTTCTGACATGGTTTCAGTCATCCCCTTCCCTTATGCGAATGCGAAAGTAGGCTTCTCTCAAATCCAGTTTTGAAAAGATTTTGCCTCTGGCCAGATGTGATAACATATCTTTGATCAGGGGCAAAGGATATTTATTTAATATTGAGACCGCATTGAGCCCGCGGAAATCGGTACAAAGCCTTAATGACCCATCCTTTTTTGGCCTGAATAGGACAGGCGCTCCTACCGGGGAATTTGCCGGCTCAATGAAACCTCTAGCTAGATTTTTGTCAATGAACTCCCTTAGCGTGGTAAGCTCTTTGGGAGACATGGGGTATATTTTTGGGTGAGGCAATTTTACATTTGGTAAAAACTCAATGGCACAGTCCGTTTTTCGGTGGGGTGGCAAGCGATCTGCTTCCTTTTCCCCAAATACTTCAGCAAAATCTTGGTACTGATTGGGTAGCCCCTCAAGAGGTTGAAGCGTTTGCACAGTGGTATACGCTACCCCACCACCCTCCATGTCCTCCAGTAGGTCCTTTTCGGGTACTTTGTAAAATCCATCTGCAAACGTCACAGTTCTATGCAGCCAGTTGATAAAAGGGTTTTGCTTCACAAACCAAGGCATCCCCAAGATTACCAGAGGACCCCCCACTGGAGCTACCACAAATGGCAGCTTTTCCTGATGGGAACCCATCTGCAAGGCGACCAGTCCCGTGGAAAGATTGACTGCTTTCCCTCCCGCCATAGTTCCATCCAATTGGGTGAAAATCATGGGTCTTGGCAAAGGGAACGTGGGCAGTTCCAGAGCCGCTACGACATCAGGGTGCATCAGGGAACGGGAGCAACCCGAGTCTAGCATGGCCCACACTTCCACCGTTTTGGTTTTTGAGCTTAGTTTAACTTTAACAGTCAGTGTGGGGAAGTTTCCACTCACCGAATCATGGTTACGCCCGGTTTCTTCCACCTGCCCTAGGGCGCCCTTCAGGGCAGGTGGTAGGCTTTTCCCGCCGGCTGCTCGAATTGCAACTCTTCCTCCTCTTCACCGAAGGGAAGGTCTGGGGGGTCCAGTTCCGCGAGGGCTGCCTTCAGTTTTCGCGGTGGAGCAGGAGCAGGCGTCTTTACCGCGGGTTTCGTCTGTCGTTCCTCTGGACGGCGTCTTGGGCACGAAGTGGCTCGATGTCCTTCTTTCCCACATCTGAGGCACTGACCCTTGGAGAACCGTTGCTCCCTCTCTTCTTCCCAGGTTTTTGGTTTGGGGCGGCTGGCAAGTCCAGATGTGCGCGCCCCTCTAGCGAGACGTGTTTGTCGAAGCTCCTTGGTATGGGCATAGGTTCGTAGGGCATTTTCTGCGCTTCCCGCCAACTGAATCCACCCATATAGCGTTTTGGGATCGTCTCTGCCTAGCGCCCATCGAAGGATTTCGGGTTCTAGCCCCTGCTTGAACAATTCGATGATTGTTGGCTCAGACCAGTCTTCCACTTTTCCTGCTAAAGCTTTAAACTCCAACGCATATTTAGCAACTGAGAGGGACCCTTGGTAGAGTTTGCGCAGGTCATTTTTGGCCGTTTCTTGAGCTAGGGGGTCTTCGAAATGCTCCTTGAGTGCCCACAAAAATTCATCAAAGTCCTCTAACTCAGTTGCCTCAGCTTGGCATAGTTGCACATACCAATCTGCTGCCCTTCCTCTCAGCTTGTTGGCAATGAAATTGACCTTGCCGTGTTCAGACTGAAAGTTCCGACCCCAATCTTCTATATAATGCTTGGCATTCGTAATAAAGAAGGAGAGCGTTGCGGGATCCCCATCAAACTTCACTCCAAATGGTGGGAAGGTTCTTGCCGGCTCAGCTGGCTGTGGCGGTGCCGCGAATGACAGCGTACGCCGAGCCCCCACAGGTGGTCGATCCCTAGGAGGTCTTGCCTCTCGCTCTCCCCTTTGATGGGCTGATCGAGTCTTACTTCTCCCCCGGGTCGACAGGGTGCTGTGCCTGGGGTACCGTGACGGCTCTTCCTCCCAATCCTCCGGGGTGGGCTCTGCCTCTCTGGGCTGATCCTCTCTGGGTAGATCCTTGAGGATCGTCACTATTAAATCCATTTTATCTTCCAATGCCCTCATACGGGCCGGAGTGACCGGCTCCTCCTGGGGTTGGTTGGTTATCACCACCTTCGGTGACAAGGGGACTTTGTGCTCCCAGGCCAATTGGGGAGACCCCCTCCCCGTGGTTCTTTCCATAACAGATCTCTGTTCACTCCTAAGACTCTCCTGTATGGATGTTAGCAGCTCGTCCAATTGGGTATCTCGCAACTCCCGACGTGCTGCTCTTTGCGCTCTCGAGGTTAGCGCTGGCCGGCTTTTGGCCACCTCCCGCTCTTCTTCGCCTCCCTCACTTATGCGAAGTTGAGGTTCTGTCATCGCTAGCGTTCCCTCTTATCCAAGGATTGGATGGGGCCAGCGGAAAATGAAAAAAAATGATTCTCAGCTTTATGTAACGATTGCCTAAACCCAAATACTCAGTCTCACAAGCTCGGGCTTAAAGATAACTGATTTATTAAAGGAATAGTATGCAAATACAGAGAAAGCTGAGAATGAGCAAAAGCGCGCCAAATACAAACTTAAAAGCCTTGCTTGTGAGCAGGTCCCGCCCCGTCGCCCGTCAGGACGCTCCCCCTCCCAGGTGCTGGAAGCCGTTAGACGCGCCTGGGAAAGTAACCTTGAACAGGAGCGCAAACCCAAACATGCATTCCAAGCCCTCAAAACAAGAGAGGGCGAAAGAATGGAAAAACCCCGGGTAAAAGAACACGGAACAGAGAATGACATGTGAAACGTTACAATGTTAACCATACATTAGAATGAGAACATGACACCCACACAGACTTCACGAAGGTATTATTAATGGGTAAATAATGCCAATAAGCTAAGTGTTTTGTTTTATGTTTATATGATTGCCATTTTTTTGTGCATTTTGTATTCACCTTTATCTTTATTAGCAACACCAGACAACATGTAGCTGCTTAAAGTCTTAGAACCTGGTAAAGGATCAAACAAAGTTAAATATAACTAATGTAATCAAATTTTAAATAAATAAATAAATATTTTGGGGGGACTAAACATTGCAGGTGTGATTCACACATAGTACGAACACATATTTAATCCTTCCTGCATTCATAGTTCACATTGGCAAGAGGGTGGTTTTTTTTTTTAATGTCTTTTGTTTTCTGCCCCCTCCCCAATAATACGAATGTATGAAGTCATAACAAAGGGTCAAACATGTATGTCCAGTATTTTGAATGAAAGCCAAAAAGTTTTTGTACATATACCAAATACATTGTATATACTGTATCTCTAAATAGAGTGCTACTAAAGCAAGTCTACCCTTAGTTACCTAAAGCATAACAGGGTAGTTACAGACCTCAAGGCTGGATTTACATATTGTACCAAGCCACAATATTTTATTTATTTATTTAGTCTTACTGTTTCAGTGGATCCAGCTTTTACACTTTGTAATCATGGTTTCAAGCTTCTTCTGTTGTGTCTAGACCATTGTGCTCAGTTACCAAAGAATAGCCTAAGAAGTTAAAGCTGCACAGATTAGAGATATTTCTTTGTTTACTGAAAACATTAGTTATCACCAGTATGTCACTGTTTCATGATGCTATCACTTTTTAGGCAGAACTTCCTGTTCAGTTCAGTGGGGTGTGCTACTTAATACATTGTAGTGTGTCCTTCCCAATTATATGACATTTCCTTTGATCTGTAAGCATTTAGTGTGTTAATAAATGGAAGTGATTTTGAAGCCATAATTAATTTCAACTTATTAGTGTGGCCACTTTAATCAATGGAACAATTAGAATGAAATATCTAGGGAGGTTATAGAGAGATGGAAATATGCCGTATTGTGATTTCTATCAACCCGTAATCCAGCATTTAGAAGGATTATAGTAACTGAATTGTCTACGGTATAAACATATACACCCCACAGCTTGTGCCTGGTAGTATGGCATCCACGCTGACATTGCAAAATAACATACTTCTAGTTTTAGTTGCAAGCAAATTCTGTTGGATATTTTTATATATTTGTCAGCCCTACTAGATGAATCAGACCAGGAAATCAACTTTATAAGAAAGGTAAAACTACTTTTATTGAGACTGGTTATAACAACATAATCTTGCAAGTCCTCCTCCTCCTCCTTCTTATAGCTCAGTGAATTAGGGAGGCATCTGTCTGAACTGCTTGCAAATGTTTCTGGCTGTTTTGGACTTATGAAATGCTTCAGCCCCTTTTGTGTAGGCAAGAACTCTTGCATATTTTCATCAAAGTCAACTTCCTTACTCTATACAGTATTATTCACCTAGCTGTACTAAATTGATTGTTTATATTATATTTCAGTCACAGCAGTTTGCAATGGACTACAACTTTCATTTGAAACTTTTAAGAATACTCAAGGTAGTAACAGGGCCGCCACTAGGGTCTGTGTCACCTGGGGCAAATATGGATTCTGTGACCATTCTGGCATCCCCCCAGTGCTCATTTTGGCACCCCCCCCAGCGCGGCACCCAGGGCACATGCCCTGCTTGCGCTCCCGTAGTTGCAGCCCTGGGTAGTAAGCAAGGCTGATTCAGAAAGGAAAATCTGGAGTAGATGTGTCAGCCAAAGAATTGGCTGGTGATCTAAAATCTGTATGTGAAATTAATTCCACTACAGCTTGGCCTAAACTGTTCTTCTACAGGGCTTCATTAATAACTGCAAAAGCAAATCCCAAAATCAGATGGGTGCTGCTAGTTTCTTACAGGATTTGTGGAGTATATTTATGAGATCATTCCAAGAATAACTGGATCTGCCAGCATTCTGAAGAAGAGTTAAGAAATCTTTGTCTGATCTTGAAAAGCTAAGCAGAGTTGGACTTGGATGAGGGAGGCCTTGGGTTGAGATGGATGTGATCAGAGTGGCTTTAGGCTAATGTTGAGTAGGACACCAAAGCTTAGGGGGTGCCAATGCTGCCCCTCCTTTTGAATCTTTCTAAAACTGCAAATCTTTGCATTGCTGGGAAGCAGCACCATCAGGCAATGTGACCTAGGGGCACCATAAACCCTTGATCCAGCACTGCATGGGGCCCCTTGTTGAATGTGTCTTTTTCATTTCTGTTTATAGTAGTACTGAGGCACCAGATTGTTCTGCTTTGTGTTGGTTTTTTTATGGTGTATTATATTCTGAGCTACCCAGAGTCAGTTGGAGTCAGGGGGCACCTAAACTGATTTAAATAAATAATAAAGCAAATAAATAAATAAATAACTAGCAGAGCTGTACACTGGCCTGAGAAGTTTAAAAAAATAGTCACCAGAAATAGCTTGAGAAAGCTATCATCTTTCAATTTTTTTTAAGACTATGACTCATGTTTTTCTATACTAGAAAACAAGATGGCAACATTCTATTTTTTCAGCTCCAAAAATTAGGTAAGTTATGCTGGGTATGAATCCTTAATTCATACAAACTGGGTTCCTACATAATTCTAGAGTTTACTTTGGATTGCTACTGCCTGCCAAATTCAATAAGGTAGCCAAATCCACCACTGAGATTTTAGGGTGACAGGAAATACTAAATCCTAAATAAAACAAATAAGCAAGATTATCTTTTTTCTTAGAGTTAAGATTGTTTCTTCTGTGCAAATAGTAACATAGCATAGAAATGCTGGCATTAAGGCTTGGGGCCAGAAGTTAGTTAGAAAAGTTAGAAGTTAGAAAAGCAGTAAATACAATATTTTACGGGGGAGGGGGGATGCAGTCAAGTGCTCTCTAAAACTGTGGAAGGATTACAGGATATAAATACTTCAGGAATGTTTTACAATATTGTCACAACATGCCTCTTTTGAAGACACGCATGTTTTAAGGCATACAATCAGCATTTTATGTTGTATAGCACCCGAACATTTGCTTTCCAGTTGCAAAATTTGTCCTTATTGGTACAGTCCTATAACTGATGCTATCAGAAAGAGAAAAGCAAAGCTGAAAGAATTAGAATTGCTCAAATTCCTACATAATCTGCATTGATCCACATCATGTTTAACTAACAAAGAAACAAACTCATTTTTCTCAGATTTTATATTACCCCATTTTTGTGGGGAGACACAGCTGTCAGGTCAAAAGACATTGATTTATAACAGAAATTAAACTGTATTAAAACATATTTAAATATTAATGTTAATTCAGAACATTTGAAAATGATAATGAAAACAGAACAGAACTGATTTGGGGTGGTGATCTTATGTGAAAGGATATTTCTCAGATATCTCCCAAATCACACAATTAAATTTTCACCAAGATCAATATGAATGGCATAATACTACCCCTAATGCTTAGAGTAATACCAGTAGTATAATAATTAAAGAAAAACATTCTGTAGCACTTCACACAAGTTAATGCCTCTTTTCTATGTGACTTTCCTCCCCTATCCCCTTCCATTTTAATGTTCTAGCATATATCAACCCTGAAAGAAGATGCATTAAGCATAAGATGTACAGCAAAATTCTATGCATTCTTATGCATAAGCAAGTCCTATTATGTTTAATGGTGCTTATTCCCACTGTAGCTTTAAAATGTTACACTAGCACAAACCCCATGCAAATGGATTAGATGTATTCAGGTTGACTTGTTTGGAAATAGTAGCTTAACATTATTTTGTTCCATTTTGTTTTCAAATTCGAAACTTGCTTCTTTAAGTCTTTTAAGGCTTCCATGTTTTAAAAAGGGTCTTTATGCATCCCATACTCAACAACACAAGGCATGTATTCAGGAAAAATCACTCCATATTTCAAATGAGCCATTACTTTGTATTTTTGTTCTCCTAAGGATGGTGGCATGTTTCCTTGTGCCCTTATAGTAGAGCAATATTGTTTCACCCTCCTGATGCCACCCCCCACCCCCATCCCAAAGGAACTGTGACATTCTGACTTTTAGCAAAATTCTGCACAACAGAAAAGTCCACAGATTTCAGTGGGGCTTAGTTCTGGTATGTATAGGATGGCAGCCATAAAGTGATCTGTTACTTTCAAGCAGGACAGGTTAAAGCTCCTCAACGGTTCATAATATTTGTTTGCTGCCGACAGTATTATCTCCTGTGAATTTATTTCAGCCTTGAAATGAGAACGTTTCGTTCTGATCAATAGAAAGGCACCTGGAGGAAGCAATTTATGCCTTCTTTGAATCTTATCCTTGTAATCGTTCAGGCACCAGCCTTCAAAACAGGGCAAGAAAGTAGCCTGATGGCTGGGGGAAAAATAGTAATACACTTGGCTTACTATGGTTGCAAGTACACATCACAAGATAGCAGCTTCTATTGGAAATCATTCACCAAGTTAAAACTCCATGTTTTTATTTGGAGAAAAATGTAAGCCAAAATAAAAATATCTAAGGACAACATACTGATAGTTGATGAAAACGCTTTTTTCAGAAATTTACCCAAGGACACATGATATACTCTTTGATTGTACTTCGGTAAAAAGAAAAAAAAAACACAGTTCATATCAATATTAAAATTGAGGACTTGAACGAGGGATAGACAGATCATCTCTTATTGCCTTTCCCACCATATTTACATCTGTTTACAGTATTTATAAGTCTATCTTATCTTTCCTTTAATTTGCATTAAAACATTACCATAAGTGCATAAAACCAAATTATTGAAAATGTTCCCACACAAAGAACTGCAATTTTAAAACTTCTTTTTAATTAACTCATTTTGTACTTTTTTTTTCTGAGTTGAGATTGTATTGCAAATTTCAGAGATATGTGAAATACGAAGGACAGCATCCTAGTTGTACATTGCTATTCCAGTTGTTGAAGATGGATCAATCAGGAAAGTTTCCTTTGGATAAAAACCACAAGACTTCTTGCCTGCTCATGCTGCTAAAACAGCAATTTGGGTTGAACCTTGTGAACTCCAGGTATTTATTCATTTTAATTAATTAACATCAAAACAAGAATTAAAGTATTATAGCAAACTGAGCAATGCTCCATAAATGATCAGGCAGATATCTTCTGGACCTGGGACCTTCTGCCTACAAATGACATCTTCTGCTACTGAAGTACAAACCTTTACAGCAGCAACCTAACATGTCCCATCAAGTATTCTCCCAACAGCAACACACAACAGGTTTGTCTGTTTTAACCATGAGTTTATTTTCACTCAAAAGTCCTTAATTGGCCACTTCTTTTATGAAAAGCTAAATAGCATTTGGTTATTTCCAAGGATCCTAGGATTTCTGACTCTCAAAGATGTTTCAGTATAGGAAGGAACACAAAAAGCATTTGAAATAAATAAATCCATCCTGTAATGAAGAAAAGGTGAGATGGGGCTTGCTCTGTAGTATAGTAGACACTACCTTTGGAGAAATGCTGAGATAAATATTCATAAATAAAAGAACATTAAAGTAATCTATCTCTCAATTCTTCATGGTTGCTACCATTTTCCAGCTTCTGCTGTCCAATTGAGAAGACTGGCCAGGGAATATGCTAGTGCGTGCTGGGCCCCAGAAGGATGCTTTTAGCTATGTCTTAAAAAGTAGTGAGTTGCATCCTGTTTCATATGTCAAGTAGTTAGAACTTTGCCTTTTGTTAAGTATAACGATTCTAAATGCATTCAGTAATTCCAAAAAGAATGGCTGATCCATTCTATTCATTAGGCACTTTGATTGTTATGGTTCTACTCAGGAAATGTCTCCAAAGAACATAACAAATAAACATGCTGTTTTTGCTTTGTTTCATAATTTTATCATCAGTCTCTTTGACAATTGCATATTTACACCAGCAGTCTGAGGAATTATAAAAATGGCCTGAAACTGTTCATTTCTATGTTAATTCCAGTCAATCTACCTATTTTCTTGGCATGAGGATCTGGATTTTGCTCCAGGTCATTGTATTACAGCACGTTATGCCTATCAATAAAATAGGATGCTTGAAATCCTGAATTTTCTATTATGTTTATATTCTTCAAGAGATAGGTCATTTTTTAATTTTTTATTAAGAAGGTTGCTGATACATTATTCCAAAACTTTAAAGGATGTTCAGGCACTAATATGTGTGAGTCAGCTTCAGTTACTCTATTCTTGTGGTAGTATGTCTCAGTTAACATCAAAAATCACCATTAGCATTTTTGTTGTTTATTCATTCAGTTGCTTCCGACTCTTCGTGACTTCATGGACCAGCCCACGCCAGAGCTTCCTGTTGGTCGTCAACACCCCCAGCTCCCCCAGGGATGAGTCCGTCACCTCTAGAATATCATCCATCCACCTTGCCCTTGGTCGGCCCCTCTTCCTTTTGCCCTCCACTCTTCCTAGCATCAGCATCTTCTCCAGGGTGTCCTGTCTTCTCATTGTGTGGCCAAAGTATTTCAGTTTTGCCTTGAATATCATTCCCTCAAGTTGCAGTCTGGCTTTATTTCCTGGAGGATGGACTGGTTTGATCTTCTTGCAGTCCAAGGCACTCTCAGAATTTTCCTCCAACACCACAGTTCAAAAGCATCGATCTTTCTTCTCTCAGCCTTCCTTATGGTCCAGCTCTCACAGCCATATGTTACTACGGGGAACACCATTGCTTTAACTATGTGGACCTTTGTTGTCAGTGTGATGTCTCTGCTCTTAACTATTTTATCGAGATTTGTCATTGCTCTTCTCCCAAGGATTAAGCGTCTTCTGATTTCCTGACTCCAGTCAGCATCTGCAGTAATCTTTGCACCTAGAAATACAAAGTCTTTCACTGCTTCTACATTTTCTCCCTCTATTTGCCAGTTATCGATCAAGCTGGTGGCCATAATCTTGGTTTTTTTGAGATTTAGTTGCAAGCCAGCTTTTGCACTTTCTTCTTTCACCTTCATCATAAGGCTCCTCAGTTCCTCTTCGCTTTCAGCCATCAAAGTGGTATCATCTGCATATCTGAGATTGTTAATGTTTCTTCCAGCGATTTTAACTCCAGCCTTGGATTCCTCAAGCCCAGCTTGTCGCATGATGTGTTCTGCATACAAGTTGAATAGGTAGGGTGAGAGTATACAGCCCTGCCATACTCCTTTCCCAATCTTAAACCAGTCCGTTGTTCCGTGGTCTGTTCACCATTAGCATAGAAGAGGAAAAAAAAAATAATGTGCATGATGATACACAGTCAGTTTTAAATTTTCCAAGTCATAATAATCTGGATGTATATATCACTTTAAAGCATAGCTGCATGATCTTTAACCCATGAACTATACCGTTTTTTGTAGCTTCCACAGCACTCTCACAAACCCATAGAGCATCCACAGGTTGGGTGGGCCCCAAACTTTTTCCTTTTGTTTTTGTGTTTGTTTTGAAGAGTAGAGGGATAAGCAAAATGGATGCTGTATGCTTTGCAGAAGACCAATGCTTTGCCAATTTTCTCCAACTGGGGAGGGGGCTAAGGATCCATCCATTTTGAGATGTTATTATGTGCACCACTTTTTTCATGTATCTTCTTTAGAGATTCTCCTTTTTCTCAATGATTCTTCTAAGCTGCTTCATAATCAGGCAAATAGTAAGTGTTCAACCTCCCCTGATAACACCTGTGTCCATCTTGAGTTTTGTTTAATTAGGTCAGGCTAGATCAGTGGTCAAATCTTTGGTTGCTGGAAGAAAAAATGGTGGGATAGCTGGCCAGGCTGTGCACATCCATTAATTCACTCACTTGGGTTGGAAGGGATTGGAAAGAGGTGTAGGAAGTGAGCCATATATAGGTCTCTGCAACAGGCAGAAGGAGCAGGATGTGTGAAGGGAGGAGGAGGAGAAAGAGAAAGACAGAATGGGCAGGAAGAAAGCAATGGTAAGGGGATGAGGCAGCTGCCCTTGTGGTGGTAACACTCAGCTAAGGGGTCATTTTACCTCTAAAAATGTTTCTCAGAGCAACTCTTAAGCCCAAATTGGTTGGACATACTCCAGTAATATCATAACATTGCTGGCTATGCTCCTTGAGGTTTTCAAAAGACAATTTTTTTTAGAAAAGGGGGCAATCCCAGTTGTAAGAAAATTATGTATCCTTTACAATAACTAAAATGTTTTAGTCCACCAACACAATCCAGTTTTTAAAGCATACGTGAATATGAGGGAGAAGCTGAATTCTGCAATGAATAGCCCTGGAAAGTTATTACTCCATTTCCATGCTGTTCACTTGATCTGGAACAGGCCACTATGCATTGGAACAGCTCAAGCCATGTATTTAGTATATGATGTAAGTGAGCCTACAGAAAGGATTTAATCCTTCCAGTCTTAAACTAGGATTTTATCTCACTGCAATGAAGTTATATATTTCTGAAGCAGAAGTTCAACCATCCTCATAAAAATTCTAGATATCCTTATGGGAAGCAATGACAGGTGAAGAAGTTATGAACTGGACTGGGGACAGAATTTAATGCAGACACTGCTGGGGTCTCTTGACTCTCATTAATGGGCCATGCCTTCAAATAAGCAAGCACAGATGGATAAACAGCAAGGGGTTTCTCCAAGATACCAACAGCGGCAGCGGCAGCTCATAGAAACAGCAAGCCTATGTTCTATTAAAAAGGTATCTTTCTTCCATCCCGCTGTCTGGGACTAATTTAAAGAAAGTGAAGCTGATTATATTACTTTCATCAAACTCTGAAGGTAGTTTCTTCAGAAACAGATAATATTCAGTACAGGCATGCTGAATGTTGAAACGTGGGCCCCAGGGACCAATTGTTACAACCATAAAGTCTCAAATATTTGGTTTAATTCCAGTGAGAAGTTAATCCCTAAGAGAATGGCTTTGATCACAGAATCAGGAGGGATTAAATTATATATCCCCTCTCCTGTAGCCACCTCCATGAGCCCCCCCACTTCCACCGGTTCTGCCTTAGGGTGTCAGATTTCAGTTTTAAAAAAAAGTTTTTCTTCTTGAGATCAGTCTTTATCTTCATTGGGCACCTATTGGTGTTGAGGAATAGAATGTGTGAACCAAACATTGAATGATTCAACAGCTGCCTTAATCCATCTATGCTCATGGTAGCATTTATTTTTGCCAGCTACTTTTAATAAGTTGCCCTGTACTGTAGTTCTGTGATTGCTTAGTTTTCATGTTTCTTGTTTATTGGATGGCTGTTCTGTCCTTCTGGTAAGAGTGCTCCAGGCAGCCTACAGGAAAAATAAATGAATGACTAAGGAACAAAATTCAAAGCATAGTTAAAATAAAGCATAAAACAATAATAATACTCAGAATTTGAATTATACAAAAAAAAACAAATTGAAGACAGAAACCTTGGCAGTTTTTTTAAAGTAGTGCAAAATAAAATACATCCACAGTTTGATATACAATTGCAGGGTTTTTTTTTTCCTACTTATGGCATAATTCAGCTGTGTGCCACAAAAAAAAAAGTTTATACATGAAAGATTTGTCTTCAAATCATGCCTATAAAAGGAGACTGAGAAAGTTGAAGAATTTGTTACACATCTGAAACTAATGAGTAAATCTTGTGTCTTTGTATGTTGATTGAATCTTTGATGAAAGATCAAATTGTTTCGGGAATAAAATGCAAGAAATTGTAAGAACACTTACCTAGAGAAGTATTTGTCCCTAGAAAATGCTAAATATGCTTCTGAAATCTTGTCAAGAAAACTGCAGGGACTTGTCCAAGCAGTTGTCAGGAGTCAACACTGATCTGAAGGCACCAAAACAAAAGCAAAAACAAAAAAAAAACATGAGTGGCAGAAAGTGCTTTATGGTCTACTGAGTTTTCATCAGTTACCTTCAGATAAATTGATGTATTATGATTGGCCCCACCTACCATGGCAGCCGACTTGTGATAGGACAAACCCTCTCTCCATGGCTATAATTTATTGTGAACCTTGGCATGCTCTCAATGATCCAAAAATGGTTGGATATCCCTGGAATAATGTATACCTGAAAAAGGATTGAATCAATACATTAGAAATAACGCAATATCTAAGTCTCTATAACAGTGAAATAAAACAAATTTAAAAACATTTTGCAAAAGCTTAACTTTAATTCTCTTTAAACAAGACCATTGTTACTTTGCAGCCAGAATACCTTTTCCTCTGACCACAAATCTCCTCTTATTTAGTATGCCTGGCTAAACAAAGAATAGGTCATTAAACTGTGAGTCTGTTCCTCCTAAGTTATTCCACTCCTATTTGGTTTTGCACATTAATGTTAGAGGTTAACAATTCTGCTCTATTCTAAAAATTGTCTGGATTCACTTAATGCAATGATGCATAACTTTAATTAAAAAATAAGCTCAAAAGATATGGCAGAAAATTAACATCTAAAGATGCGTGGTGAATAAGCTTAAAAACAAGAAGAGAATGGCATTTAATAGTGATAATTATTGCTGTCCAACTTAGCTTAGACAACTTGGCTACAGAAAAAAAGAGAAAAAAACTTCTATTATCCAGTGGTAACTCTTCAACACATACTATAAATATAAACAAATAGACTATACAATTTTCTTGATGAAAGCTGAGAACACACTGATCCCAAATGCAGTTATATCACCTAAGAACAATATTTTGAATGAATGTGAAGGGAATGATTCAAATGAATTACTAT
The DNA here is from genome assembly GCF_035149785.1 of Candoia aspera. Classification (NCBI taxonomy): domain Eukaryota; kingdom Metazoa; phylum Chordata; class Lepidosauria; order Squamata; family Candoiidae; genus Candoia; species Candoia aspera. The sequence continues at coordinate 228,563,192 of NC_086154.1, forward strand.
ATTAGATCATTCTGAATCTGTATAGAAGTTTAGAATCTATCTAGAATGGTTAATATTGAAATCTGCTGTGGCAGCCCACCGTATTGCCTTGGTTGAAATGAAAATTATTTCTCCTAAAACGGAGTAAAGACCCTGTAGCCTTCTAGATCAGAGGTCTACAATCTGAAGGCACTGTACTCCATACAGTACCTTTCAGTGGGCCATCCAAGGTCCTTCAAAAGTGGTTACACTTTGTAGTTGTTAGTCTGATTGAAGCAGAAAATCATATTAACTATGTTTAATTTTATGTAGTTTTTCATTCTCGGCTATGATGGTTTGGTCTGCCAGAAATTTAAAGCTCAGCAACCTCTAGAAGGCCAAGGATACTCCATCCCTAACCAAAAAGCTTGTTTAACAAACCAAGCCTACATGCCAGCATAGAACAAGATGCATTAAAACCCAGTGATACCCATCGACTTAAGCTAAAAACCCCTTGGTGCGAGATTGTGGTCCACTCTATTCTTTGTTATTTGCATATTTAAATTTATAGTTCAACTCACCAGTAAGTTTGGTATTGTTAAGAACAGTTTCTCCCCATGCACACATACTGTGTATGTGAGTATACATATGCATGCATGCATGCTTGTAAACTCTCATACAGACTGAAAATTCAAGAAAGCCTGCAAATTAAGCATCCCTTTTTAGAATTTAAGTAGCAGAAACAACCCATTGAGTAAAATGAATTGCCTGCTACTGAATTGTGTATGTTCAGACCACAAAATCCTGGCTAGTATAGCAGAAATTTTCCATCATTGTTCAATCCTCCCAGAAAAGATGTAAGTACATGGGTCGCTCCTACAATATATACCACAATCCACTAAAGTGATAAAGGCATTTATACAATTTCAATGAATAAAACTAATGATTGCCTAAAGTTGGGCAAAAAATAAAGTACACCACTTAAATCCAATAATTGAATTTATGTTACAGATCAGTGACAGAACTTTGCAACTTTATAATATTAAACCTATTAATTGGAAATAAAAACACATAAAAATGTAAATCATATTTTAATGTGATAGATAAGCTTGCTAATTCTTTATAATTCCTGAAATCTGGGTTTCATTCCTGAAGTCAGGAAATAAAAATTTGTTTCCTTATTTTAAATCAGCTTTTTAAAAAAACTGCTATTAAATATCCCCTCCTCCATTGTCCATTATCAAAATTCCATCTTCAGGGTGGGGTGAGAGCCTTGCACAAGAGACCTAGTGCTCCTCAAGTATGATTAGTCCTATGATTAGAAAAATAAATGCACCATGTTGAAAAAACAAAAAGGCTTCGTACAGTGCTCTGGACCTTCCACCCTGCTTGAAATCCAGCATATTTTTGCATTCTAGAAAAGAAGTTTTGAGGAAACCCTTCTTTGGCAATTCTCCAACCCATTGTTTGTCCTGACCCATACTTTGAGAAACACTGTGGTAGAATACTACACTGATTATGCATAGTAAACTTTTTATGTATTCCTATTATTTTGGTAAATACCCTAGCATTAAATATATACTTATTTAGAACACGAACATCATAACTGATACTGTGAATTGGATAATAAGAAATACCAATAGTTTCCTATTCAAATGAAGGTGTTATAGAGACAAACTATCTTTATATATGTTGCTCTTCTTGTTTCTCAATAACAGAATTGTCAAGTGAATTGTCTGATTTTATAGATCTATGTAGTTTACTTCATCAACTCCTGAAGAGGTGATTAAGTTCTCGTAAGTGTAGACAAAGAAACATTTTGTTTAATTAAAAGTATGAGAATAAAAAGCCCTAGCAAGAAACCAGTTAATACTACCCAACTGAAGTTGGCTTTGTTACTGATAGCTTTGTCTCGATTAGTTTTAAAACCTGAGGACCAAACAGGCCATGCTAAATTTCTACAATGAAGCTCTATGGGCCTAATTTATAAAATATATGGCCACAGAACCTGCTTTTCCCTCATAAATCTTGCTGACCTTTGATGTGAGTAAAAGAACATGACAAAAACTTTTGGATAGCAGCTGAGCACATTAAACCATGACCACATCTGGACAATGATGTCTCAGCTTTATAAGATAGGAAAGAAACTTTTACTTATGCACTTAAGCCCTTCTGCCCTGCCTCATAAGCATAACATAATAAACCAGAAAATATCTAATTAGCCATAGCTTTTATTTCATCTGACTTGAAAGCTATTGCTACCTGCTTTAAAACAAGTCAAGATCTTAAATCAGCTTCAAACCATAGAATAAGTACCTGGTACATTTCCCCAAGCACTACTATATTTTCCTAAGTCAGATGAAACAGGAAACTATGACTAATTAGAGTTTTATGGAGATAAAACATAAGGGTAGGAGTAAAAGGGCTGCATGTATAAGCAAATTATTTATTTATAGCTTTCTAATTAAACTGAAATGTGATTATCTGCACTGAGTCAATGTGTTTGTACACTATGAAAATGCCTTGTATTGATTGGATGTTGGATTTAGACCAAGAAGATTTAGGTTCAGGTTCTTTTGTGACCAATAAGTTGCCTGAGTGACAAAGCCGGTCACTCTTTCTCAGCCCAATTGCTTCACAGGGTTGCTTTTCTGGGGATAAACTACAGTAGATTCTCAGTTAATCGGAACTCAAGCAACTGGCACTCTCAAGCAACAGGCAAAAACTTCTGTATCTCTCTGCTGCCATCTAGTGGGTATTAGGGTTTACAGTGGCGCTGCAGGTTAAACCGCTGAGCTGCTGAGCTTGCCGATCGGAAGGTCAGCGGTTCGAATCCGCATGACAGGGTGAGCTCCATTTGCTAGTCCCAGCTTCTGCCAACCTAGCAATTCGAAAACATGCAAATGTGAGTAGATTAATAGGTACCGCTTCGGTGGGCAGGTAACGGCGTTCTGTGACTGTCATGCTGGCCACATGACCACGGAAGTGTCTATGGACAAACGCTGGCTCTTCGGCTTTGAAACGGAGATGAGCACCGCCCCCTAGAGTTGGACACGACTGGACTTAATGTCAAGGGAAACCTTTACCTTTACTTTACTCAAGCAACCAGAAACTACATTTATCCAGCATCTACCAATCCCCATGAGTGCCGGTTAACTGAGAGTCTACTGTAAGATGACATAAAATAAATCGGAGGGTTTAAAAAAAAGTTATTGGCAGGATACTTCGGCATCCAGCTACATGGTATAGAACAGTTAATAATCCACCAGTATTTTGGAGAAGGAGTTCTCCTCTCCCATTAAAAATACCCCTTAGCAACAGAAAAGAAAGGAATACTGTATAATGTACACATACTTTGTTCTAAACTAAGTCCCAATACTTTTTAAGGACACATATTTTTGTCAGGGGAGTATAATGATAAAAACAATGTATTTACAATATATTCTTTAAAGTATAAATGCAAATAAAACACACATGAACCATACAAATGCAAGACAAAAACAAACAGTATAGTCAAGGAATAAAACAGGGGAAATATATAATAGAATTTTGAAAACAGATGCATTCACTACTTCACCCATTATACACTACTACCAGCCACTACCTACTGGTCTATTTTATACAGTATATCCACCACCCCAAACTTGGCTTATGTGCTAATTTGCAGTTAGCCCCTACGCATTACTCATGCTTGACCTGAACCTTTTTCACCCACCTATTACCTGCATGTGTTTAACTTTCCCCTCCTACAGCTCTACTCCACCTACTACATATCTGTGGCTTTCAACCTTATATGTTCCTCTTATGTAACTTCCCCTCCACACTTTTCTCTGTCTGTAGTTTCTCTTGACTTCCATCTTCTGCCTCAAAAACATTATATGTCAGTGAAAGATGTCAATGAGATAGAAAAGGATTTTTAAAATGGGTCTTTAAAAAAAATCTATTAAAAATTGATGGACTGGAAGACTGTGCTACAAATATGGGTGGAAAAATGGAATGCATTTATGTTGATGCACATTCCTACTATGTGATGGATTCTTGATCGGAATAATTTCTCTTCCTAGTACCAATTCACAGCCCAGTGAAGCGCTGCCTTAACAAACTATTCTCTGAACTAGGACAGCTGAAGAAAAAGAAAGATGGAGAAAGTTGAATAGATCTCTGTGTATAACTAAGTAAGAATTCAACCCACAGTTGCAAAGCTATGTTTTATTTACATGTGGTATTTAGCCTCCATAATAAAGCTTAATTTGAATAAACCTGAGCAGCTTTCAGAATTTTTACAAAAGGGCAATCCAGGGATGTTTTTGTGGGGAATGTGAAAGGACATTAGCCTGATCCTTTTTTCTTTCTTTCTTTTTTACTATGAATGTTCTGCATCTAATTTCAAACCCTTCTGTACAAATAATAAACTATATAAGATGACATTTGTCATACTTTCCCTGATACTCAAGGATTTTAAATACTGATTTTTTTTGTACAGTGATGAATACCTTTAAAATTCATAAATTCTGAGTATATATTTCAAACAGTTTAACTTTCCAATATATCACAAATCTTGTGGTTAATATTTAGTGGAATTTCTTTGATATTGAACCTGGAAATTATATTGTTTAATAGTTTAGTGCTTATTGTTTGTGTGTGTGTGCGTGTGCATGTGCATGTGCGTGCACATAATACCATTCAGTAATGAAACATTTTTAAGCAGCTCATTTATCTGAAACCTTTTTCAATGGTGACAGAGCCATAATTTATATATCTATGATTCAGAATAGATTTAAAGAATCATTTGATTTTTAATGCATTTTATATAGATTTTAAAAGTATTTTAACCTTTTAGCTTTCCTTTTTATTATGCTTCCCTAAAGGTACTTTCTGGGATGTGGTGGCGCTGTGGGTTAAACCGCTGAGATGCTGAGCTTGCTGATCAGAAGGTCGGCAGTTCAAATCCGCGTGACGGGGTGAGCTCCCGTTGCCAGTCCCAGCTCCTGCCAACCTAGCAGTTCGAAAACACGCAAATGTGAGTAGATTAATAGGTACCGCTTTGGCGGGCAGGTAACAGTGTTCCGTTTAGTCATGCCGGCCACATGACTACGGAAGTGTCTATGGACAAACGCCGGCTCTTTGGCTTTGAAGCAGAGATGAGCACCGCCCCCTAGAGTCGGACATGACTGGACTTAATGTCAAGGGAAACCTTTACCTTTACTAAAGGTACTTTATACTGAATAGTGTTTTTCTCCTTATTTGATTGCCAGTACAAACATTCTTCTCCTGAGCAAAACTCTCTCAAAATTTGAAACTCAAATGGGTAAATATGTTGGATATAACTGAGGACTACTTATCATCATCTTGGTTTACATTTGCCATGATTAATAGAAATCTATGAGTTGGCATGGACTCAAACCTGTTTTTGTTCTAGACGTGTAACTGTTAGTAAGGATCAATTTAACTTAGGTGGCACAGTGATAATGTGAGTTTGTGCTTGAGTTAACACTCAACTGCAGGGTGGGCTGATGAGGCTTCCTTCCTTCCTTCCTTCCTTCCTTCCTTCCTTCCTTCCTTCCTTCCTTCCTTCCTTCCTTCCTTCCTTCCTTCCTTCCTTCCTTCCTTCCTTCCTTCCTTCCTTCCTTCCTTCCAGAAAGCTATTCAGGTGGAACATTGATTGGATATGGCAATCAATACCACCAACAGAATTTTCTTGTATGGCTAAATTCTGCCTGACCCATTTAGCTTCATGTGAGTAGTTTACTGTCAGCCTTACCAGGTAGACCAGACAGGAAACACCACCAGATGAGCTAATTCTACTTTATTGTAAGGCTACATTAACAGAATCTTGCTAGTCTGAAAGTACAATTCTCCCATGGTCTCCTTTACCCCTGAGAAATTAGGGAGGGTCTCTTCTGAGCCTCTTGCCCCACCCACTACCCAGTTAAGGACAAATCTCTGGACCCACTCTCCCAAGGCCTTCCCCACATACCATTACATTTACTGAGCACAGTGGCACCATGCACCCAGCACAGAAATCCAGCATCTGGAAGAGGATATATTACCTTTAGCCATATAGGTGCCTTAATGTGGGAGAAAGTAGAAATCAAATATTCAGGGAGCAAATACATGAATTTGAATGAAATTAAATCTGAATCAAATTAAATTTTTGCCTTCGTCCAATTGCCCTCATTCCATTTGCTTTTACAAGTTCATCGTTTGGCACCCAGTGAAAAACCAATTATGGTTTCAGCTACAATAATGCTGCAGCCCTTACTCTTGAACTTGAAGATGTGTGGACTCCAAATCCCAGCCAGCATGTCCACACATTTCAAATTGCCAAGGTTGAGAAACACTGCTTTAGGGTTTCAAAGTCAACTTGTGTATTAGTAAATAAATTAACTGCACATGAAGACATGCTGGAGCTTAATTTCTAATGGTTATATCATTGTGTGAGCTTGTATTTCCTCAAAAAAAACCCCAAAACCTACCTACCTACTTACCTACCACATACACACAAACACACTTTAACACCCTACACTTGGAAACACTATTGAAAGCAAGGCTATATTTTTGCTGTAGGAGAAACACCTTCCTTTACCTCATCAGAAAAAATGTTGTGGCCCTCAGCCACCAAAATCTCACCCCACCTCAAACTTTCTAATTGAACTGCCCGACAAAGAAATGACCTAGCTCATTATATAGAACAAACAAAATAAAACAGAGGTTAATGATCATGAAGAGCATGTAATTTAGGTAACGTGATCAGGACACAAAATAGGTGGGGAAGTTTGAGCAGCTAATATGGTTGCAGAGTATTAGATTGTGAAAGCTTTTCTGGCTGCTTCTGTTTAATAGCTTTGCTATCATTGCAGCAGCCACGTGCTACAATCTACCGGGCTACTACTGCTAAGTTGTAACCTTCAAGAGAATTTAACCTTAGACAGAATGTAGTGTTGATCCTTTTGAGGGTTATACTACCTTTGGTTATATTAACTGAGAAAACCTTTAGGACAGGTAGCTTTCAATTGACAAATTAAAAACTCTAGCATATTTTGCTGGCAGTAATTAAAAGAAAAATTAAACTGCATGCATGGCTAGATTCTATGTGGCTTGTATAAGAATATAAGAATAAGGAAAAAAATACAAAAATAATGATTAATATCCTTCCAGTCAAGAAACAAAAGGAAGGCAGAGAAACAGGAAAACTTATATTCTGCTGTATTATGAAGCAGGATCATAAAAGGAATGCACAAAAGAATAGCCAAATCAGTACTGGAGCTGGATAATGGTTGGGTCTGTGTGGATGAACTAAACAAGAATTCATTTATTATTCCTTAATTCTTTCCCCCTTTAAAAAAAAAACCTTGAAGTTAGAATTCAATATTATTTTTAAATTATGGAGCCATATTTTCCATGTCCCTTCTTGTCATACTGAATATGTGAACATCTCCAGGTTTCCAGCAACAGCCAATGATACAGAATAGTGGGGAGAATATACCAAGTGATAACAGGGAAAATGTTCTCACAGGGTAAACAATAGGAAAGGAAAAATTCTCATTTCTGGCAACATCCTGATATTGTACATTATGGATAGATCTGTCCTAAGACTATTGTTAAGAATAATGAATAGGAAAGTCTGGCAGATGATGAAATAATTTGCCATAGACCAAATAACGCTCTTCACAGCAGTTTGTAGCTCTGCTTTCGCTGAACTGGCACCCTTCCGATCTGTTGTATTTTACCTTCTACAATTCCTTGTAAATACTGCCAAGGCGATAGAAAGACTGTTCTACCCTATCTCAGTAATTGCACTATCAAGGATACATAGTAACATGGCCTAATATAGCTTGCAGATTGGCACCAAACCCTGTGGATATATTTCAAAGCTGCCTTCTCTTGAGTCAGATTGGTTTGTAGATGTGTCAGATCGTTGTGTAGCAAGAGTAGGAATCTGCGACTCTCTAGATGTTTGGACTACAAACTCATAAGCCCTAGGCACATGGTGAGTTATAAAAGAACAGCTGGAATTGTACTCCAAAGCATCTGGAGGATACCCAGTCTGCAGTGACTGACAGCAGTTCTCCAGGGTGTCAAATAGGCATCTTTCTTAGTTCTGTCCAGAGACGTCCAGAGTCTGACAACACATGTGTTCTGTTGCTTGACCAATTTGGTCTAAGAATTATTCCTGCCCAGTCTGATTTCCCAGAATCCCTCCTGGCATTGAGTACATTATTTGTTTTAACATCCATTTGCTATTACACTCTTCCTACAGTATATATTACTTCCATTTCCCTTCCTCATTCCATTCTACCCACATACTTCCCATCTACTACTGAAATGCTGTGCTCTTTTAAACAGAATCTGCAAAGAATTAGATAAAGCAGACACCATTTCTGAAAGGAATGAACACATTCTTCAAAATGCGACTGTTTCCCATAGCCCGAAGTCTTCTGCTTATTGTGTACATAGCACAAACATAAATTATAGGGACAATGATTCCCGTATATACATGGCTCTGAGAAATGAAGCAGAACATATTGTTCTTTTGAATGCTCCTGCACACGATTTAGAATAATGCCAGCATTGCTTTTGACAAATTATGTGGGGGAAGTGCTGGTTTTGAGCATTTAGTCATTCATTATGAGCCAACAGCAGCATTACATTAAAATAGTTCTGTACTGTTGTTAAAACAGGGAGAATGTAGCTACCCTACCTCATAATGATAAGTTGGCTGTCTTTATTGTGACATATTTTAAGACTGGAAGGAAGGTGGGCCTATATCTGAAATTCAAATATGGAACATAGATAATTGAAGTCTAATATAACACAACTTAAGATCATTTGTCCTTTTCTTTTTCTATAGTAGTCCCATTTCATTTAGACATCCTTTTGCTTTTCTTGATAGGGCTAAATGTGAACTATATAGAATGTGGATCTGGAGGGGGTGAGCTAAGCTCTACATATTCAAAGGCAGTTGTTCAAACACGAGCCAAAACCTCCATGTGAAAAAGTACTGTGAATCAAGGTATCTGGCAGTTTTCTGCCTTGGGGTTTTATATCAACAAACCAATAAGGATGGTGTGGTTGCATTTGGCTTGGTCACAGGAAATATAGCTTTTGGGCATAACAGCATACCACTTTCAGGAAAGTTTCATGGTTTTAGTTGTCAGTGGGTTTCTGATATAGCTACCTAGAGTATAAAGATATTCTGTAGACATTTTCAGTAGATGTTTATTTCTGAATTGTGCCTATATCATATGAAACTAAATTTCAGATAGTTTCAAACTAGATAGAGATATAGTAAGTCTTCAGTCTAAAGGGCCTTGTTTAGCAACCCAACTGCCTTCTTGATAACCTTCTCTAAAAAGGGAAGGTTGGAGACTGGTTGGAAATTTTCCAACACTGTTGGGTCCAATGATGATTTGTGGAGAGGGTGGACTACTACCTCTTTCAAGACAGATAGAATCAAGGATGAATTCATCACCATCCATTCATTCACCATCATGGTGAACTACAAACCATGGGCTGGGAGACCTTAACCAACAAGGACAGGCATCAGTCATAATATACAGGTGGTCTTAGAGACATGAAAGAGAGTTGTCTGGAACTGGGAAAAAAACTGGAGTAAGTTATTTTATTTCAGTTTTGATAAGGAACATTTTCACTATTGCATTGTGGTTCCCACTTCCCCAGGTCTATATGGTAGGGAGATGAAACCCAATCATAGCATTTTATTGCTACTTGCTTGTTTAAATAGGAGGAAAAAGTAAGAAAAGAGGAAATTAGTCAGGAAACAGCAGCTCCCTAGCCATACATATCAGGCACTGCTAGAACATGTATGTAGGAAAGTGAATGGCTAGAACCTTTGTATTGTCCAAAGAAAGCCAAATAGTAGGTTAATAAATTTGTAAGGAAAAAAAAGAGGAAAAGTATTTGCTGATTATTAATTTGGTTCTAGAACAAAAAACTCCACACCCACTTTTGCTTAATCATATTGAAATTTGTTGTAGTTGTATTCAATTGCCTCTCTCAGGCTAGTGCATTCTTATATTTTCTTTTGCCAAAAGGAAATTTGTCAGCATTGCTAGATAAGGTTCCTCCAAACAGTCACTCATGCCCTGGTCATCTCATGCATAGACTACTGCAATGCACTCTACATGGGGCTACCTTTGAAGAGTATCCAGAAGCTACAGCTGGTGCAAAATGCGGCAGCGTGAGCAGTCTTAGGAGCCCCTAGAAGGGCATATATAACACCACTGCTGCATGAGCTGCATGGGGTATTGGTTTGCTTCCGGGTCCAATTCAAGGTATTGGTTATCACCTTTAAAACCCTACATGGCATGGGTCCAGGTTACCTGTGGGACCGCCTCACTCCCATTACTCCCATCCCAGTCAGGCGGAGAGGGCATGTTACGGACCCTGTCCATGAGGGATTTCCAATTGACAAGGCCCAGGAAGAGGGCCTTCTCTGCCATAGGACCCATCCTTTGGAACAAGCTACCCGTGGGGGTAAGACAGGCCCCCACTCTCCTGGCCTTTCGGAAGGGAGTAAAATTTTGATTATGACACCTGGCCTGGGATGGGAGGGGGGACAGTTATTCTTGGGGGTGGCTGGCCCAGTGAGGGTGCCAAGATTAAGTTCTTCTCATCGGGAACTTTATATGTATTCATATTTGTAGGTATTTATATGGTACTGTTTTAGTACCATATACTAAATATAGTACCAAATGTTTGCTATTTTTACTACCTGTAAGCTGCCCAGAGTCGTCGTACATGAGATGGGCGACAAAGAAATTTAATTAATAGATAAGATAAGATAAGATAAGATAAGATAAGATAAGTTGAAATTGTCTTTAGGTGCAGGGAAAAAAAGGAAGGGAAGGGAAGGGAAGGGAAGGGAAGGGAAGGGAAGGGAAGGGAAGGGAAAAGAATGCTAATTCTTAAAATTTTGGGGAAGGTTTAGCTGATGAAAAATGCAGCTGCCTGATTAAGCTATCTGAACAAACAGCATTGATTTCATACCAGCTGTACTAGTTGCTAGTGTGTTTTCACATCCAGTTTAAATTGTGGATCATTTTTGTACTAGGGCTATTGGACCAATATTTATTTATTTAGTTAGTTATTGGATTTATAGGGCTGCCCAACTCAAACAATGTGTCTCTGGGTGGCATACAGCAAAAACAAACAATAAACCAAAAAATAACCACAAAGCATTAAAAAGCTACCCAATATATACAATATAAAATGACAACCAAATACAGTTCAATAACCAGAAGGGGATTCCACTCAACTGGGTGAAATGCTTGGGGGAAAAGCCTGATCTAACCACTCCATGGCAGCAAAAAGTATTTGCTGGATTTTTCAGTGGTACCTACAGTAGTTAAGACAATTATTTGTATATTGCTACCCAACCTTTAATCTTGAAAAAAATATTTCTAAATAGGAAAAATTTTATGTAAGATTATTCATAATGTCAGGTTATGACAATTCCTGTACTCAGAGAACAAGCTATATAGTACAACTCTCAAATGCAAAGAACAGAATGCTCATAGTTCTTCCTATGGGTATGTTAAGAAAAGGACTCAATCATTTTTGTTATAGGTCTGCTGTCTCTTGTTGACTTTTGACTTAGGGATTGGTGCATGTGTCAATTTTCCCAATATTTCCATCTTTACTGAAAAATAATGGGGAAAATGTGCTATAAATCGTTGGTTTTAATCCTTAGCTGTCCACAATATGCAGGTGATACTGGCTGCAGACAGACTCTTGGAACAATTAAGATAGTAGAAATATAAACAAGAGATGGCTGAAAAGTACTTTCCCCTTTCTCCCTTTGCCTTTTGTCTGTGTACTTCATCTAGGGAGATAAGAGCTCAGTGTGAAAAATGGTTTGTGCCCCACGCATAAAATCAATGACATCAATAATGGTTCTAAGGACATTAATTTGTACTCTTGTACTACAGTGTAAGAGACAGCACTATACTAAAAGTAAAAATAATGTAAAGTAGCTAATTTGACTCTGAATTCAAACTGATTAGAACAGCAAAAGGGACCAGTTCCCAGGGCACTTTTGATGAGAACATAATGATTGATTAGCTTGCCTTAGGCAGTTGGCTCTCTCAGCTAGTCATTAATTCCAGGAAATACTGCAAGCTTTGATTGTTAGTGTTTACTTTTTAAAAATGTCAGCACTGGATGCAATGCTATAGAAGAGCATCACAACGATCCTATGCAAATCATGACATATTTTGAATAAATTGTAATCCAGCTGAAATCAATCTATCAACTGCATTTAGAAACCAACAGCTCAGCTTATGAAATGTGTCTTGAAACAATTCAATGTTGTTAATCTAATATTATACTTAGTATAGCCTGTATACATTGAGCTTTACAGAATTTACTATAGGTCATATAATTCTGTATAAGGACCATGTGACAAATATGTCCATCAGAATATGGATTCACAATAGTTCTGGAGTAACTGAACAGAATAATTCTAGAAAGGGATGTCTTCACTTTTATTAAAAACAATTGGAACTATAGAGAAGCTTCATAATCTAAGGAACATTGCTTACATCAGTAGGAAAAGAGATGTTATGTGATATAACCAAATATATATATAATGTACCAATATATTTGTTCAACCAATGAGAAAGTATGTTGCTGTCTTTGAGAATGTCTTTCTCAGTTTGATTAGAGAGATTAACCAGCATGAGCCCCCTCTATAAATCACGCTGTTGTATTATTATTATTATTATTATTATTATTATTATTATTACAGAAAAAAATAAAGAGATTTTATGAAATCAAGACTGATCTCTTCCCATTTAAGTTTTTATTTTCAGCCTTGTTTGCATCTTCACTTCCATGACAAATAAAGCTGTGCTACTACAAAGCCTCTGGGATTTTTGTTTTAGGAGTAACTGAGATGCAGATCATAATGTATTGAGAAGGTACTGAACTATCTCTATATTCTGCCTTTGAGGGCCCTGATGTGACATTCATTACCTTGCTACTTGAGCTGCTCCCAGGCATTACAATTAACTTTCATAGGATAATGGATATTGAAAGTGGATACTCAGCCACCGGATCTAGAGGCAGTAGCTACTTAACTGCCATTCAACATTGTAGAGGAACAAAGAAAAAAAAATAATAGCAGCACAAATTTTCAACACTTCAAGAGGCCTGCCATTCATTATTTATAGAACAATATTTTCTGATTGCTGCAGTTCCTCATTGTGAAAAAAGGAGAGCTACGTTCACCATTTCAGCTGAAGTATTTATCCCAGCTGCATTATGCTTTCTATTTCTAGTTTGTATTGTTATGAAAGTAACTCTTGTGGTCTTGTACTGTATTCTTAAAAATACAAAGGACTATCTAATTGCCACTCTCAAATGTCACACAATAATTAATGCATTTGCTGTGTATTCATTGCACGATAATCAAGTTGTTTAAAATGATTTACTTATATGTGAGTCTGCCATATTAACAGCTAAAATATCCATTCTTCTGACAGCTTAAAACCAATGGTGAGGTACACATCCTGAGCATTAAAATGTCATTCCATATAATAGTGGTCTAGTGGTTAAAGTGCTGGACTAGGAGTGGGGAAATCGATTTTTAGTTCTGTCTTAGGCATAGAAGTCAGCTGTGTGATTTTGGGCCAGTGCCTCTCCCACAGCTCTAGGAAGATAGCAGTGGTAAACCACTTCAAAAAATGTTGCCAAGAAAATTGCATGGATTCACCCACATAGTTGCTAGGAGTCAAAGGCAAAAAACAAACAAACAAACAAAAAACAATCAAAAATACATACACCACCTTGGATGGAGATACCACAGCTTTGGCTAGACTGGAAGAAGGCAGGAGTGGCAATCCAATTCTGTACTATTGGTAAGGAAACTACATAGACATGTTTATGATGTCACCAGACTTGAACTTAAGGTACTTTAAAAGTATCAGCAACATGACAATAGGGAACATTATTTACCTGAACTTTCAAAAGTCTTCTAAATGATTTTGTTATGAGGCCAAGAATAGGAAAACAATGAATCCTTGCCATGAAGGGATATAGTATCTTCCAAATATCTGACTTGGATGCAGTGATTTTAAACTAGTTCATTAGTGATCTGGCTAGGATCCCGCAGCATTCCAATCCTTACTACTCTGAGCTTATATGGACCCATTTATGAGTCTTCTTTGGGTGTGATCATTCAGCCAGTTTTGAATCCATTTAACAGTTGTATCATCTAGCCCATATTTTATCATTTTATTGATGAGAGACTGTTTAATGTTTTGCTGTTTTCATGGTAGACTAAATCCATGGCATTCTCCCAGTTTTGTATAGGTTGATTAAATGGTTTCTCCACAAACATTGGGAAAGAAAGTGACATTAAACTGCCAGTTTCAAAATGCCTTTATAGAAATTATGAAACACCTGCCCATATGGCCACTGCACCTACAAAAACATCACAGAGCTCAAAATGTACAATAATGGTACAGAGAAAAGCAACCAAAACGATCAGGAGGAAGAGCAATTATCTTATGAGGAATAGTGTGCACCTTGAATTGGTTCCAGAAGCCTACCAGAGGGAAATGCATATTATTTATTTAAAGTTCATAAATCAAGTCTTTTTTTAAACTTCGACTATTGTTCATTTCATAAGATTATTAAAGAGGAAATTTAACGCTAGGCAGAATTTCCTTGTGGCTAGTGTTTGTCCTGTCATGGATTCTTGCAAAAGTGGAACAGTTAGATTCTCTCCCAATGGTATTTTGTGCTGGAACTTTTCTATGCTACTTTGTCTACTCACAAATTGAATTTAGTAAATGGAAAATCCTTGGACTTTAGAAACAAAAATACACAGCCCACAGAAAGAGACCAAGCCAATCTGCCTTAAGATTGCCTGTCACTGAATGGATCTTCAGTTCACATCTTTCTTCTGGAAGCAAGAAGGGAATCTAAACTAAAGTGTAGAATAGATACTATGTTAAATCTGCCATTTAATCACTAACCTCCCCCGCTCCCAAAAAAACCCCCAAAATATTGTGCCCACAAGCTAAGCTATATGACCATACTGGTGAATGCTGGTACATTAGAATAAATCCTTCAATAGATTTAGCCAAATTAATACAACACAAAAATAATACCATCATTTGAAAACAACAGGGCTTTTAAAGTGCTCACAACTGTCCTATGCTGTAGGTTCTGAAAACTATCTGAGTTAGGTTTTGATAACAGTAACTAGTATGATGCTAATCATAGGCTGGATAGGAAAAAAAACAACAAGAATTAGGTGAATGCTAGTTGGTCTTCAACAAAATATATCAACAGTGTTAAAAATATACTAACTAGTTTTTGATTTTCTGCTCTTCTGACTTCATGATATTTTTAAATACTTTTAAGTGAAATGCAAAAGAAGAATTTACATGTATCTTACATACTTACAGAAGAGCTGTTACCACCCACATTATAAATCACACACCAACAGTCTGTAGCCACTTTCTCAATAGCAGTGTAATAGCCAGATATCTAAACTGGCAGATATTGCAAAGTGGAAAAAATGATTTGTTGTGGCTTTCTCCATACTGTATATGTTTCCTTTTACAATTTCTGCTGTACAATAAAGAATTGCATAATTTTCTCAAACTTGTATCCAGGCTCCTGGTATGCATGAAATTCCCAGATCTCCTAGATGAAGGACATAATATAAAAGTAATTTGTGATGTACTATCTGCTGAGTTGTTATTGCTCATAAATGAAGTACTGTAATTTTTAATATATGTTCCTTAAAAAGTCTTTTTTGTCTGTGTTACACACACACACACACACACACACATCTAGAAGTAGAAAAGTTATTTGCATGTAGAAGTTTTTAAGTTCAACCCTTGGCATCTCCAATTACAAGTATCAGAGGACAAATGATATGAAAATCCTCTGAGCTATTGTAGAACTTCTGCCAGTTATGAGAGACAATAAGGGGACAATTAGCCCAGTTAATGTGTGATGGTAGAATGGTGATATGTGATCCCCCTCTCACCCAAAGGTCCAGCTCATTGGTGGGCCCAGTACTGCTGTAAAGGATTGACATGTAGGACAGACAAGTGGCTACAGTCCTAACTCTCCTGATTGGTTCATGCTTTCTACTATATTGATATTTTAGAAGACATGACCTCCTCTTTGCTATTATGAGGGTTCTATCCATCTATCTGGCTTCATGCACAGTATCCACCCATCTCTGTGGATGTTTCATTAGTATTCATAGCAGCAATTGGTTCTGCAATGTTGAGCTTTTAGAATACAAGAAATGAATCTATGTGTCATTGGCCCACAATGGGGACATGTAGAGGTTGATGCTGGTACCTAGATATGTTTGTGGACTTCAGTGTATGAATGTGACTGAAGGCATACCTTTTGTTTGTGTGTGTGTGTTTGTGTGTGCCTTTGACTCAGCATTGACTCAGTGCGTTCAAGCATGGTCAAGGGACACTGCAGCAGGACATGCAGGTACCTTTGAGGTTGCCAATTAAGCATCCATTTAGTCAGCCTGTTCAGTTCTTTATAGCTCAAGTTGATTCTGTCCTGTTCATTAAAAAAAGGTTCAGATGGTCAGTTGGATATTGATAGATTCTCTTTTATGAATTTCATGAAACGAAATTCTCATGCATCTCTACCTGAATGTCACCCAGGCAATGTTATGAACAATCTTCCTCCTCAGTCCTAGTCACACTGGGGATATGTCTGGATATGTTATTCTAAAGAACTATTTGTTTGTAAGTTGTGCATAAATGTTACAGTTTGGGCAAATGAGTGAAACCAATTAATTCTGCATATGTTAAGTAAAGTCTCCTGTCCCATGTTTGATCTTTGACACTGGAAACAGCTGTTTCAGTAATCTCAATGAGCTCTGGCTGAAATTGCTGCAGTGATAAATTTGGCTAGTATAGAGGGTATAGGACTACCTTGGGCCCCAACATGGCCTACAAATCCTCCACTATACCAGGCAAGTATTCTACCTTGGTTTTGGGCTACAGATTTCAATGGATAAACTTTTAGAAGATGATGAGAACAACTTTAAAAACTTTTACCTGAAATAAACATTATAGAGTTTGAAGGCATGGAAGACAACAAAACTGAGATTACCATGTTCCATGTCCAGATCCTTTTCTTGATTTGTCTCTTGGGAATACAAGAGACAAATCAAGAAAAGGATCTGGACGTGGAACAGCTATGACAAGAAATCCTGGATGATGCCTCTTTATGGGATTTATGAAGTAGGCTGGTGAAAGCTTTGAAGACTTTTCTTGAATGCCAAAGATTGATGAAAGATCAAATCCTGTGATGCCATTGGAATGATTTAAAGGTCAAGATTGTGAAAAACAAAAAGAAGGAATATAAAGTTGGACTATTTGATCAGGGATAAACTATTTGCTTGATATTTCTGGTAACTCCTAATGGACTTTTTGCTGAACCAGGACTGAAAAGATGACAATTTCTGGATTATGTATAGATAAATCTCTCCTATGAGGAGAAGAGGTTTTTTATTTGTAATTTTAAAAAAGGGTGAAAAGTTACTATATTAGGTTATGCTTGGTCTGAGGAAGGTTGGAAGCCATTTCTTTATTATTGTCTTTGTTGCCTTTTTCTTTTTTTTTCTTTTCCCTTCTACTTTTTTCTTTTTCTTTTCTTTTTCCTGCACCTTCTGAACTTTTCTTTTATTTCTCTTTATTCTTCAAGTTTAGTTTGTATTA
The DNA here is from genome assembly GCF_035149785.1 of Candoia aspera. NCBI lineage: Eukaryota > Metazoa > Chordata > Lepidosauria > Squamata > Candoiidae > Candoia > Candoia aspera. Next base: position 228,580,888 of record NC_086154.1, read on the forward strand.
GCGTTTACTATGTTTGTAAAAACTTCAATAAAATTATTTTTAAATAAAGAACTTCTCACCACAAATGCTCTGAATAAATTCCACCCACCCCCATAGTCAGATAACATTAGGCTTAATCAGATAAAAAAATATGAGTATCTTGGAGCACACTGGAACCAGGATATATATCACTGTACTTACAAAGACTTTCCTTCAGCAGATATGTGATTGTCTACAAGGCACAAATGTCATCTCAGTAACATTGGCATGGGTAGGACTCATCTGGCATGTTCATATAGTTGAGAAAGTTGAACTGAGCTACAGTGTTATTTGTTTAGTTTTGGTTTAGTATAATGTGTGTGTTCAGCTGTTATGGTTTATAAAGCATAGTTTATGGCTAGAATTATGGCTATTTCAACCCACAATTAAACTGTGGTTAAAACAAACCATAGATGAACACAATTTATGAATACAGCCATTGAATTAATCCAGTAGACATGTTATTCCCTTGTAAGATGCATAGATTTGTATGCACAATACAAAAGTATATTAGGAAATTTAAATTAAATACTATTTGAGTTCTTAATAAAAGACATTTCCCAATATGCAAATCTGGTTTATATTGCATACTTTGAGATATTTGTTCCATTCATCTTACTCTCTAAGAAGTTGTTAACTGGATGAATAGCAAAGTAGGTTGAAAATACGTTTCGGCATTCTTAAATGAGGCTGATGACTTTCCTCAGTATTGTATCTTCAGCTTGATAATGGATTTTTTATGATCTGAAATATAAAGAAAAGTAAAGAATCTAAGTAGAACTGATGTTCTTAAAATGTATATTTATTTGAAATGAAAATTTAGGTTTGAGACCATTTATCTTTATACAAGACAATGATTTTTACAAATGAAGTTTTGCAGAATTAATTCAATTAAAACAAAACTTCTTTCAATAAATGAAAGAAAATACAGAACAGAAAAACTTGAGTTAAAAATAACAAGGCTGCCCAGTGTTTAGGAAGCTATGTGAACACAGAGTTTGAAGAATATAACATACATATTGTCAACATTATCACTTCACTTTATATGTTACCTTTCTTCACTATATATGTTACCTTTCTTCCCATAGAGTATCACAAAGCAATGAAAATAAACCAAAAACTTAAACTGTAATGCACAATAAACATTATTTTAATTCAGGGGTCAGTTACTGAAAAACAGTATTTAACCATTGCTTAATTTCATAAAAATTGTATAAACCCAGAAAAGGGAGAAAATTTCAAGTTCCAAATTTGTCTCCAAACCAAATATGTCTATTTAAATATGTCTATTTAAATTCAGTTATCCTTCAAAAATGCATTTCAGAAGGAAAAATGTGCTCAAAATGTGTGTTTAACAGTACATAATATACACAAATTCCAACACACACACACCCCAAAGTCTTGCTGTGCTGCCTCATTGTGGTGGGGAGGGGTGATGAATGTCAGGGGTGTATGCCAAGAATATATATTCCCAGCAGGGTCACCCAAGGCATGAAGGTCATGTCAACTGCCCAGCTAAAGCAAGCACCCACCGATATTGGGCAGCTGCAATATAGGAAGATGCCAGAGCCAAATGATCGCTTTTGTGACAATGGCAAAGGCATCAATTCATACTGTGCAGGAGAAGGCAATGGCAAACCTCTCCTGTATTTTTACCAAGCAAACCACATGGATAGAAAATATAAAATGATTGGCAATATAATGGGCTCCTCAGGTCAGATGGCACTCAACATGCTACTGAAGAAGACAGAGGCTGTTTCGGAGAACTGATGGTATTTATGACATGGCTAGATTAAAGCCTTCAGGATGTCTGGTTGCTGATGTTGCCATACAGGAAAAGAAAATTTGAAGTTGCAAAGACAGAATTATAGTAGGAACGTGGAACATAAGAAGCATGAACACAGGAAAACTCAACACAGTGAAAGATGAAATAAAATGACTACAAATTGACATCATAGGCATCAGTAAATTGAGATGGACTGGGATTGGACACTTTCAGTCAGAAGTTCATACTGTTTATTACTCAGGACATGAAAAAACAAAGAAATGGTGTTGCTTTTATAGTTAGGAAGGGTATAGCAAGAACAGTACTTGGCTATAATGCAATCACTGACTGAGCCTAATATCAATTAGACTTTGTGGAGAACCCTTTGATATGGTGATTATTCAAGTTTATGTTCCAACCACCAATGCAGAAGAAGAGGACGTTGATGACTTCTATGATCAAGTTCAATTTGAAATCAGCAGAACATGCAAGCAAGATGTATTGCATGTGATTGGTGACTGGAAAGCCAAAGTTGGAAAAATGAAAGAGGAAAATGTAGTTGGATTGTACGGCATACGCAACCAACATGGAGCAGGAGACTGACTTATTAATGTTTACCACTCCAATCATAGCTAACCCTGTCTTCAAACAACCAAAATGATGCCTCTGTACATGGACATCACCAGATGGAGTTTATAGAAATCAAATTGACTATATTATTGCTAAAAGGAGGTAGAGGAGCTCAATTATAGCATCAAAGACATGGCCAGGTGCTGACTTTGGAACAGATCATGAACTGCTCATAAGCAAGCTCCAAGTTAAGTTAAAGAAGAAGAAAGTCAGTCAGTTTCCATGATATGTTCTTGAACATATACCCACCATTTTCAAGGAGAACATCAGGAATAGCTTTGAACTCTTGAACCTCATTGTTAGAGAACCAGATGAATTATGGAATGAACTTAAAGAAGTTGTTAAGGGTGAATGTGAAAAGAGACTTCCAAAAATGAAGAAAGAGAAGAAAGCAATCTGGATGTCAGAACTAACCATGGAAATTGCCAAGAAGAGAAGAGAAGCTAAAGCCAAGAAAGACAATAATCTCAGAAAGGAACTTAACAAAGAATTTCAGAAAGCTGTTAGAAGATACAAAAAGCAGTATTACAACAACATCTGTAAAGACATTGAAGATGGAAACAAACATGGAAAAACAAAGGAAGTCTTTCAAAAGATTCCTGAACTTAGAAGGAAGTTCCAACCTCGAATTGATAAGCTAAAGAATGCCAATGGACAGATAGTAACTGATTCAAAGGAGATCAAAGGAAGATGGAAGGAGTATACTGAAAGACTATACAGTAGAGACATCAACATCCTAGATATCTTAGAAGATATTCTTACTTACAAGAACCTTTAGTACTAGAAGATGAAGTTAGATCAGTAGTCTAGTCATTACCAAGTTAGAAAGTTACAAGAACTGATGGAATACCCACTGAGATATGGCAAGCAACAGAAGAAAAATCAGTCAAAGTTCTAACCAAGCTATGCCAGCAAATCTGGAGAACAACAGTGGCCAACCAATTGGAAGAGGTCAATCTATATTCCAATACCAAAAAAAGGAGACTTAACAGAATGTGCAAATTATCATATAACATCCTTACTTTCACATGCTAGAAAAATAATGCTTAGGATCATCCAATGCAGATTAGAGCCCTACATGGAAAAAGAAATGCCAGATGTTCAAGCTGGCTTTAGAAAAGGCCAAGGAACATGAGACATTATTGCCAATGCACACTGGATAATTGAAATAGCCAAAGAATACCAAGAACAGGTCAGTATGTGCTTCATTGATTATGGAAAAGCCTTTGATTCTGTCAATCACATCAAGCTGTGCAATGTGCTCAGAAAAATGGGAATCCCAGAAGATCTCATTGTCCACATGACAAACTTATATACAGATCATGAATCTACAGTACGGACATAACATGGTGAACAGACTGGCTCCAGGTTGACAAAGGAGTACAACGCTGCATACTCTGCCCTTATTTAATCAACCTATATGCAGAATATATAAGAAGGGAAGCTGGAATGGAATAAAATGAGCATAAGAAAAATCAATAACCTGCACTATACTGATGATGCTACCCTGATAGCTGAAAATGTAAAGGATCTGCAAGCTGTAGTACTAAATGTCAAAGATCACAGTGAAAAAATGGGACTAAAATTAAACATAAAGAAGACCAAATTAATGACAACAGGTAGAACAACCAACCTTAGAACTGACAATGAAGGTATCGAAGTGGTGGATAGCTTCTACTTTTTAGGATCGATCATCAACAGTAAAGGAACAAGCAGTCAAGAAACAGGCTTCAAACTAGCACTTGGTGGAGCAGCCATGAAGGCCTTGGAAAAGATGTTCAAATGCCACGATGTGTCTATACCCACAAAGATCGGTATTGTGCAAGCCATGGTATTCCCTGTGACACTCTATGGAAGTGAAAGTTGGACTTTAAAGAAGGTGACGATTTGCAGATGGTGCAAAATTGTACACACAAATGCAGACATACAAACATTCATGCTTTTTAGAAAAGGAATTAAAAATGGATGTGCAAATAGGACTAAAAGATTTACAATTGCTGGGGAAAAAAAGAATGCAGAAAGAATTGTATTACAGAAGAACTGGGGGAAGTCCTTTGTGAATGATTTACCCAGACATCAATATTGATCTGATCTTCCTTCAGCATTTTGGAAGAAGAGCAAAGATAAGAGGGTATCAGAAGGAGGGAATAAAAATAAGTGGTATTAGAGTGGGAGAACAAGGGTTAAATATTTTATTCACATCCTTCTAATCTTACCAATCAGGGTAATAAGATTTAGAATGTTTTATGGCTAATCTCTGGATCCACTTTCTTTCCCATATATTACACTCCTGGCAGTTTAAACATGAATTTTTCAAAGAAAATAATCCTGAGACAGAGGCTGAAGCATAATGGTTTCACGTAGCCTAAATTGTATAAAAATCATAGTAGGACTAGAATGCTGTGATCCCATTCTGATCTTCCATGCATTGGCCATGTACTCACTTCCTATCTGCATAGAACCTGTATTTTCATAGTTTTAGCTGAGGCCCAGCAAACTGAAGAATACTCAGTTGTGTGCATAATTTTTACCAGTTCTCTTAATTTACCTACAACTCAGCAGAAATGGGACAGGTTAAGCCAGAAATAATAAAGGAATGGATGAGTAGAATGTGATTCATGACCTAATTCATTTTAAATTAGATGCCAGCTTTGGTACAGGTCTGATGGAGATGCCTGGGGCACCATCCTGCCTGGTTATCTGGGAATGGTTTGAACCTGTTAGACCTGAGGAAGTGGACAGGGTCCTTATGACTATGAACTCAGCCACCTGCTCCTTAGATCCATGCCCTTCCTAGCTAGTTAAGGCTGCCTAGGGTGTGGTTGGTTTCTAGTGGTGGTTAATTCATTCTTGAGAGAGGAGGTCATTTGGGTACCCCTTAAGGAGGCTTTGGTCCACCCCCTCCTCAAGAAGCCATCACTATATCCTACCATACTGGAAAATTTTTGTCCCGTATCTAACCTCCCTTTCTCAGGGAAGGTTGTGGAGAAGGTGGTTATGCAGCAGCTTCAATGGGCCATGGATGAAGTAGGTTATTTGAATCCCTTTCAGTTAGGATTCAGGCCTGGGCATGGGATGGAAACGGCATTGGTCACACATTTGGATGATCTCTGGTAGGAGCGGGATGAGGTAGGGCATTTGTCTTTGCTTTCCTTGAGCTCTCAGTGGCCTTCAATACCATTTACATGGTATCCTTCTGGACTGGCTCCATGGGTTGAGAGTGGGAGGCACAGTATTGGGCTGGTTCTGTTCCTTCCTAAGGGGCCAGTCAGGCCCACAAATAGGGTCTGTGTCACCCGGGGCAAACATGGATTCCACGCCCATTTTGGCGCCCCCTCCCCAGTGCTCATTTTGGCACTCCCCCAGTGCAGCACCCAGGGCACGTGTCCCGCTTGCCTCCCCCCCCCCGCCCCCCAGTTGCAGCCCTGGGGTCGGTACCAGTTGGTGTTGATTAGGAGTGAGAGTTTCCATCTGAGCCCCTACTATGTGGGGTGCCATAGGGTTTGGTACTCTGTTTACTCTTATTTAACATCTACATGAAGCTGCTGGGTGAAATAATTCATCACCATGGGGTTAGATATTGTTAGTATGCTGATGACATCCAATTATGCATCCCCACCCCAGGCAAACTAAGCAATACTGTTGATGTCTTGTCCTGGTGCCTGGAGGCTGTGGATGTCTGGAAGGGGAACAAAAGGCTTCAACCAAACCCTGGCAAAACTTCTAGACTCATGACTCCTGCTCAAGGAGCAGGTGAAAGTTGTGACTAGGAGGGCCTTTGCACAGCTTCATGTTGTGTGCCAATTGTGCCCTTTCCTCTACTCACAGTCACTCATGTCCTGATCACCCCCAGAGTGGATTACTGTAATGTGCACTACATGGGACTGCCCTTGAAGAATATCCAGAAGCTTCAACTGGTGCAGAATGCAGCTGTGTGGACAGTTATGTCTGCCTCTAGGATGGCACAGGTCACACCTCTGTTCTGTGAGCTTCTTTGGCCTGCTTACAAGGGCAATGTCAGCTGCTGTTTTTGACTTTTAAAGCCCTACATGGAATGGGCCAGGTTATTTGAGGGACCGCATCTTCCTGGTCACATCTACCCATCCAGCAGGAGGGGTATGTTGTGGGTCCCATCTGCTAAAGAGTCCCAGATGATGTGCCTATTCTGCTGTGGCTCCCACCCTCTGTAATATCATCCACTCCCCCCCAAGGTGAGATTAGCCCCATCCCTATTAGCCTTTCAGAAGGCCTTAAAAATGTGGTTCTTCTAGCAACCTTGGGGCTCCCATGGGGAATTTGCTTGATCACTGTACTGTTTAGATGGATGCTTTGCCACAATCTTGCTTTTATTTTTTTTTTTAATAGTTGTGACATTGTTTAATTATTGGTTGTACACCATCCAGAGTCAAGTTCAGTGAAATGGGCAGCCTTATAAATATATTAAACAAACAAAGAAAGAAAGAAACAATCCATCACTATTTTCCTGGTTACCAGGACCTCACCTATCTCCAATTGAATTTGCTTGTTCCAGAAGATCTGACAGGGTAGGCATGCTCTGGGTCCCCTCATTAAAACAATGTCCTCTACCAGAACTCAGGAAATATGACTTTTCTCTGTGGTGCCTGCTCTTTTGAACAGCTTACCCCCTGAGATTCAGATGGTCCCAACCCTGCTAGATTTCCAAATGGCCTTGAAGGCATGGTTTTCCCATTGGGTATTGGACCAGAGTGGTGGACAAACCTTTCGGAAATGATTTGATATGGAATGACTATGGATTTACCTTGATTGTGTCATGTTTTTGTTTGGCATAAACATGTTTCTTGTATTGTTTTAATCCTATGTTAAACACATTTTGTGAGTTTTATACATTAATCCATAATGCCATTTTTATTTGTTTAGTCTGATGAGTTATTTGAATATCTATTATGGCTGGGAGAAGGAGTGTTCAATTTAAAATTATTTCAATATGCAGTAATAATAAATTTATAATTGACAATTAAAGCAATTTATCATTAAAACCATTAGCCAGTACAAACAGATCTTATTCCATCCTTCATTGTGTCAAGAATGTCATCTACATATACAGCCACTTCAATGTTTAAGACACTGAATAGGTCTTATACCTAAGTAATGACCAGTGTATTTAGTTTTTCTTTTCTCCACAGCAAGAATAAGTAAATATTTCACATCAGGAGATGAAACTGACTTTTCTTATAACTACTTGCTCTGACAATAGGGCTTTTTCAGTGGTGGTATGGAACAACTTGCCCTCATATGTAAGAATTGTCTCCTCCTTAAGGAGTTTCTGTGAAGAAATGAAAACGTGGCTGTGTGGGAGAACATTTGGGGGATGTTAAGCTCTGCAAAATAGGTCATCCTTAAGTGCTGGAAAGACAGCATGATCCCAGATATATAGTCCTGGATCAATAACAAATGTTTGCTTTCAGTTTATGAAATGGCTCTCTACTGATTTAATAGAAAGATTGAGAACATTTTATTCTGTGCAATCAGGATTTAATTATATATTTAAAACTGAGCTGAATAACTTTATATCAACTGTATATTTTTGTTTGATGTAATGATTATTTTTGTACTGAATATTTTTCTGTACTTTTTTTCTTTGCATACTAAAACCAGAAAAAAAAGCACTGGCATAGGTTCATGCCTTTGTAACTGTAGGAGAGTACAGAGATGGCCTTGAAGATGGTATTAAACATCAGCTTAGCTCTGAAATACTTTTGGATGGGGGGTGGGGAGGGTTTAAGGAAGAAGCTGAAGATGTCCCTCCCTTGATTCTCTTGGTATAAGAGAGAAGAGAGAGAATCTCTATCAGGCTTTCAAGATTCTGTTATTATACCCAGTATCAATACAGTAGAGTCACAGTCCTGTTTCTTGACCTTGCCTACCTCAAAGGGCTGACACTAGTGGAACTTTGAACAATTCATGGAACAATCTGATGATTCTCTTCCTCCTTACAGAATTGAACCACTTGCATACCTGGTTTATTTGGGTTCAGTTACTCTAGGTCTGTTTCCCAAAACTGAAAAGACCCAAACCTTAAAGACCTCAATCTTCTTTTATACCCCTTCCTAATTTTTTCATCCAAAGATAGTTCATCCTAAATTGGCTCACCTTTTCTGGAGTGTGAATCATATAAAGATCATTAAACAAAATGTTATCAGAGACAACTGTACAACATCGCATAAAATCATAACCTTTATGTAGCTGGCCTTCTCTAGACTTATAAACATGAGTTAAAGAAGTTTAAAGTACCCAAATGTTGGTCCAATCATAGAGTTTATATCACTTGCACTTATACCAATTTCTATGTGATGCAAAGAGGGCGATTTCCCTCCCTAGCTGGACTCAGTGGAGTTAATAATGGCAATAATAAGAACAAGAAAGAACAGTAATGTCTGCATGCCTATCCTTGCCCTTCAGAAGCTAGTGAGGATTGACCAACAGCAGGGACAACAGCAGAAGAAGGAAAGCAACAGTGGTGATATACTGTCATGTTTACCGTTTCAATGTTCCTGGTACATCGTAACATTTCGCATGTCATTTCCCTGATACGTGGAGGTGGATTCCACTGCGGGGAGTTGTTATCTATTGGCTGCTGGTTTGGAATGTGTTTGGGTTATCTCATGTGTTCAAGGTTGCTTTCCCAGGATCAGTAGAAAACGGTTACCAGCACTTGGGAGGGGAGTGGTTGCTGCAGTTGGGCGAGGGGAGGGATTACGTTTCGAGCCGAGGGTTTTTAGTTTGTATTTGGTGCGCTTTTATTCATTCTCAGCTTTCTCTGTATTTGCATACTAATCCTTCAATAAATCAGATTTCATAAAGTTACACTTGTGAGTCTGGTTCAATTAGGTTAGGCAATCATTACATATACTCTGTGAAGGGAAATGACACTGCTGGACAGAATTCCTCCTTTGCTAGTGGTGGGCACCTTTGGTCATAAAATAAAGCATTCCTTATTCCTCACTGCTTATTTCTGGTTGTTGTCTTTTCTGCTCCTGACTGGAGTTTCAGGGTTTTTAATAACAAGGTACATGGTTTTCTATATAACATACTGAAATGGTTGAGATCCTCTGGGAGAAAAGATAATTCTGTCCTTCTGGCTTCTGCATGGCAGAAGAATTTTTTTGCAAGATATATTGGATATTGTTGAGAATCTATAGTCTCCTGCAGTGTCGGGCCTAGAAAGCATCTGCGGTCCTCCAGGACATCTGGGATGATATACATTACTACTATATAATAGCAAAATGCATAAGTAAGTAAAGGCCATTTTCTTTAGGGATATACTAAACCTGGAAAGTAAAATGACAAATGGTAAGAAAGAAATTGTGTCTTTCCAACAGGCATCAACACAATGCACCAAGAATATAGTATCCTATGGCAGTCACTCAGAAAGAAGCCCAGGCAGAGAGCTGGATGCTATGGGTATTAGCAGCATGAATTCTAGGAGAAGCTGAATGGTTACTGCTTCAGAAGAGGTCACACGAAGAACAAATATACTTCTCAGAAATCTGCATCTAAGTTGTATAAAGACATTTTTGAAGGCGACATTATGAGAATCAATGTTATATGGGAAAAAAAAAAAAAAACACATGAGCTCAGTATTGTTAAAGAGAATTGCCAGATCCATCAGCGTGTCAGATGGATTTCTAGGGGGATGAGTTATTCAGTGCAGACTTTCAAAGATGCTCATAATGTACAATTGGAAACAATAACCATAATTGCGAACAATAAAAAATGAAATACAACACAGTGTGGCTTGTTATTTGCTTTTGCTAAGCTACTAGATGCAGTACATCAGCCTCTCCTGAGATGCCCATTTTGATGGCTGGCATTTTAGTGCCTGTGAAAGGAAGTTTAAGTGGCATTTTTAAATAATTTACCATTTGCTGCCTTTTAGGCAACCCAACCCACAAATTAACTACCACAGGTGGCCCATAATCACTCTAGCTGATTGTGACAATACTTTCTCTGTGAGCCATCTCATCTTGTCTAATGGCAGGGCTGGCCCAGAGACTTTCAGTTATTGCCTTAGCATTCTCTATGGGATGCATCCATTTTCAAGTTATATTTTTGTTTGTCGCAGTAGCTTATCTCAATCTCAACTTATGGAATAGTTGCCACAGAGTGAGAAAACAGATAAGAACAGGTATACAGTATAAGCAGTTCTCTAATTTAATGTTCATCTGCTGCAGCTCAGAACACAGTGTTTTGACCTCAATTTTTAGCTATCTATCTCCCTTCCAAAGTCAAGCCTCCAAGTTTTATTTGCTACTCTGTATTCATAAGACAAAGTGCTGTCAAACCAGTATCTTGGTTGCAAAACTGTTCTTAAATTAGTGTTTTGGCTGTTTGCATCATATTGATGTCCAATTTTAATTATTAATGATCTCCAAATTTCCAGATGACTGCTAATGTCATAGCAACACAGTTTGATTTAAAAAAAAGACAAAAAACTGTAATTTAATATTTATTTGTTTGTTTGTTTGTTTGTTTGTGGTATGCTGGTAGGGAATCTATTTATCACTAAATTTTTGTTTTATATTAGATAAAAACAAATTGAGATCATTCAAGATCATTATGAATAATTCAGTCTGGCAAGGCTTCAGCATAACAGTCTCATAGCAGGATTGCTGATGAGGTAGGGGTTGTTGGTTTTGTTTTGTTTTTTTCTTTTTTTTTTCTGATGACAATGTACTCTTTTATCTTTACATGGCATCCCAGGAGGAGGCCTGTCATAATAACTGAATGCATAATTGGGAACAAATACTATGCAATAACACTGAGAACAGGAAAAATATGCAAATGCAAGCTACCATCCCTCGCTTCCCTCACTGCCAATGTTCGATTGTCACTGAATCTGTTCTACTGAATATTACTTGAACTTCCACCCAACCCAGAAGAGAAAGACTGCAAGCATAGAGATCTAAAAGGTAAAGGTAACGGTTTCCCTTGACGTAAAGTCCAGTCGTGTCCGACTCTAGGGGGCGGTGCTCATCTCCGTTTCTAAGCCGTTAGAGCCGGCATTGTCCGTAGACACTTCCGGGTCATGTGGCCAGCATGACGACACGGAATGCCGTTACCTTCCCGCCGAAGCGGTACCTATTGATCTACTCACATTTGCATGTTTTCGAACTGCTAGGTTGGCAGGAGCTGGGACTAGCAACGGGAGCTCACCCCGCCACACGGTTTTGAACCGCCGACCTTCCGATCGGCAGCTCAGCGGTTTAACCCGCAGCGCCACCGCGTCCCACATAGAGATCTAGATAGGGAGAAATGATTAACTGAGAATTGGACTGATATCACATTATCTCTAGGAGCAAGGATAGGAATGATTTCTGATATCTCGATGTCACAGAACCAGAGGTTATACCGCTGATCCTATCACTAGGCAGAATGTGTTGCTTCCTTGGGGAGACTCCTAAGTCCTCTGGCCATTCCGGTCCCTCTGATAGCATATACCAATAACAGTGATGCTTCCTTACTCTCAACCTAGGTTGACCTCCTGTCTCACCAATGGTTGTTGTCAATACAGATTAAGGAAATTAATCATACTTCTGTTGTAACTTTGGAAGATTTCACTTGGAGTACTGAATCCAAAACACTATTAGAAAGTCACTGAGAAACTGGATGATATCCAGATACGGTGTAGGTTCTGGTGATCACATATTAAGAATGTTGGATATATTGAATATGGACTTAAAATATTTGTGCAAAACCTTTGATCTTTCAAAAAAGTAGAGAGGCAGCCCCATGGAAACAGACACTCTACAAAGTAACAATGTGTTAAAGCAAAAACAGAGCTGTGATTATCACTTTGCCTGATTTATCAGCTCTAAATTTCTTTGCTGTCCTAATGTGCATACCGTCTTGTCATCAGAACTGAATGAAGGTTCAAGCTATCTGTTGTGTTAATCATAGTCTTTAACAGGGATGCTTAATTTGATCACTTTTATCTGGAGAAAAAAGAGCTTGTGGCCTTAATTTGGAATGTATTTTCAGACTGGATCATGACTCCATACTTTTTGAGAGCGGAAAATAGTTATTTTCTGGTTGCAATTTGCTTCAAAATTGTTCTTTTTACACAATACCTTTGAGAACAAACTGTATGTTTTGTGAATATTTGCCTGCACAAGACATAGAAGCTGCTGTTTTGTTTTTGTTTTTAAAGTATTAGTTGAAGCATGCATTTGTTCTCCAAACAATAATTTAGAATATTAAAAATATTCCCCAGTACAGCAAGAGAATTAAACCACTCTTTCAGTGACTGTTTGAACTTTCAACAGTGCTAAATGAGTAGTACTAACGACAGGTCCTCGATGTTCCAGCTGCCACGGCACCCCCATGGTCACATGATCGTGATCCAGGCACTCAGCAACAGTCTGGATTTCCAACCATCACAGTGTCCCTTGGTCACATGATTGTGATTTGCAACTTGCCCTGCCAGCTTTCCACAAGCAAAGTCAATGGGGAAGCCAGTGGGACGTCAGAAGTCACAGTCATGTAAGGTCCTCGCTTAATGATGATTCACTTAACAGTGGTAACTGGGGACTGCTGGAACTGCTATTGCTAAGTGGCATGGTCACGTGACATTGCACTTTATGACCACATTGCTTAGCGATGGAAATTTCAGTCCCAATTACTGTTGTGTAAGTGAGGACTACCTGTATGTTAAAAAATGGCAAGTGCATATTTATTTATAGTATTGCTTTAATATTATCTGGCTTTTAACCAGTGAATAACCTTTTGTTATTGTTGCTGATATAGTACACTGTTTCTGCAGTACCACACTGAAACCAGTAATCTCTCAATTAAGAAACTGAGTTGTGGGTTTGGTAGCTATGAATTACAAATGTCTTAAATAAAAGCTCCTTAGCAGGTGATGTTTAGGTGTCGTTGTTCTTCAAAGCTTGGGAAATGAGCATTCAGAATGAATTTGGGTACTCAACAGAAGTTCCCAGAAGTTTAATTTCATGAGTTTCGATTTTTTGGATAAGGGTATAAAGCATATCTAGCTTTTCAGAATTATTGTTTGGTGTCAATTTTTTTTCTTCTAAAACCCTTTTTATTCATAGTGACAAAAAAAGATTTCATAATAATTAGAAGACGTTTCGGCTGTCTGCTGAGACACTAGAAGTAGCCCAAGAAAGAAGGAAAGGAAAAGGCAACAGTGATAGGGGGAGATATGCCCAATTAAATACAAAATTCCAGAGGTTAGCCAGAAGAGATAAGGAATTATTTTAAACAAGCAATGCGCAGAAGTAGAAGAAGACAATAGAATAGGAAGGACAAGAGACCTCTTGCAGAAAATTAGAAACATTGGAGGTAAATTCCAGGCCAAAATGGGTATGATCAAAAAAAAAAAGATGGCAAGGACCTAACAGAAGAAGAAGAGATCAAGAAAAGGTGGCAAGAATATATGGAAGACCTGTATAGGAAGGATAACAATATCGGGGATAGCTTTGACGGTGTGGTCAGTGAGCTAGAGCCAGACATCCTGAAGAGTGAGGTTGAGTGGGCCTTAAGAAGCATTGCTAATAACAAGGCAGCAGGAGACGACGGCATCCCAGCTGAACTGTTCAAAATCTTGCAAGATGATGCTGTCAAGGTAATGCATGCTATATGCCAGCAAATTTGGAAAACACAAGAATGGCCATCAGAGTGGAAAAAATCAACTTATATACCATACCAAAAAAGGGGAACACTAAAGAATGTTCAAACTATCGAACAGTGGCACTCATTTCACATGCCAGTAAGGTAATGTTCAAGATTCTGCAAGGTAGACTTCAGCAATTTATGGAGCGAGAATTGCCAGATGTACAAGCTGGGTTTAGAAAAGGCAGAGGAACTAGGGACCAAATTGCCAAGATCCTCTGGATAATGGAAAAAGCCAGGGAGTTTCAGAAAAACATCTATTTCTGTTTTATTGACTATTCTAAAGCCTTTGACTGTGTGGACCATAACAAATTGTGGCAAGTTCTTAGTGGTATGGGGATACCAAGTCATCTTGTATGCCTCCTGAGGAATCTGTATAAGGACCAAGTAGCAACAGTAAGAACAGACCACGGAACAATGGACTGGTTTAAGATTGGGAAAGGAGTACGGCAGGGCTGTATACTCTCACCCTACCTATTCAACTTGTACGCAGAACACATCATGAGACAAGCTGGGCTTGAGGAATCCAAGGCTGGAGTTAAAATCGCTGGAAGAAACATTAACAATCTCAGATATGCAGATGATACCACTTTGATGGCTGACACCGAAGAGGAACTGAGGAGCCTTATGATGAAGGTGAAAGAAGAAAGTGCAAAAGCTGGCTTGCAGCTAAACCTCAAAAAAACCAAGATTATGGCAACCAGCTTGATTGATAACTGGCAAATAGAGGGAGAAAATGTAGAAGCAGTGAAAGATTTTGTATTTCTAGGTGCGAAGATTACTGCAGATGCTGACTGCAGTCAGGAAATCAGAAGACGCTTAATCCTTGGGAGAAGAGCAATGACAAATCTCGATAAAATAGTTAAGAGCAGAGACATCACACTGACAACAAAGGCCCACATAGTTAAAGCAATGGTGTTCCCCGTAGTAACATATGGCTGCGAGAGCTGGACCATAAGGAAGGCTGAGAGAAGGAAGATCGATGCTTTTGAACTGTGGTGTTGGAGGAAAATTCTGAGAGTGCCTTGGACTGCAGGAAGATCAAACCAGTCCATGCTCCAGGAAATAAAGCCAGACTGCTCACTTGAGGGAATGATATTAAAGGCAAAACTGAAATACTTTGGCCACATAATGAGAAGACAGGACACCCTGGAGAAGATGCTGATGCTAGGGAGAGTGGAGGGCAAAAGGAAGAGGAGCCGACCCCAGGCAAGATGGATAGATGATATTCTAGAGGTGACAGACTCGTCCCTGGGGGAGCTGGGGCTGTTAACAACTGACAGGAAGCTCTGGCGTGGGCTGGTCCATGAAGTCACGAAAAGTCGGAAGCGACTAAACGAATAAACAACAAACAAGAAGACCTTTCAAACTGCATCCCCCCATCGGGATTTAATCTATATGGTCACCACTTTGTCCATTTTTAACTGTTCATTAAAAATCTGACTGTTCCTTTAGACCTTGGGTGAGAAGGTTTGGGCAGACTCCCTTAAAGTGGAGGGGGATGTAGAAGGATGGTTCTGTTTCCTCAGATAGTTGTTGATTTATAGCTATTGCTAATTTTATGTAATTGTTGTTCTTTTAACTTTGTGAAGCTGCCTTGAGTTATTCGGAGTTGGGCAGCTAAGCAATGTAATAAATAAATAGATACATAGATACATAGATACATAAATAATTTGCAGTATTCTAATGGACTTTTCTGTAGAAAACCAACTTGAAATTAAAATTAGGAGAATAATTCCAAGCAAACGATTGCTGTTTGTTCGATAGTATACTTTAAACTACTGGAAGAATAAAAAAAAATATTCTTAGTTGAATAATGCCTTCTCCGGGCATTAAAAATACCTATCAGTGTCCCTCAGGAAAGCATTCTACAACAGAAAAAGAAGGGAAAACTAAAGGCAATTATCTACATTTATTGTTGACTGGAAAGGCCTTATAGAATTTTTGTGTGAAACAGAAAAAAATGAACTTATGGTTTATGGTTTTGATGATTAGAAATAATAGATTATAGAAAAATAGAGTTATGTTGTAACCATAGAGCAAGAGGTCAATTTATAATCGTACTTATAACTACTGTAAAGAAAATCAGAAGCCTTGCCTTGCCTTGCCTTGCCTTTCGGACTTTTAGCTCTTTCTTTTTTCCTTTTCTTACTCTATATTAGTTTCTATTACTGTAGTGTTTATCTTCTTTCTTAAACATTTTAACAAAATTATATAAAAGAAAAAGAAGGGAGAACTCAGCAAAGGCCCTTATGAGAACCCTAGGGACGCACCTTCATAGATAATATGGAATGTATTACCAAAAATGTGCTATTCATGGTTAAGTCTATACTATCTGTAGAATCACAAGTTGCCTCTTCTGAACATGGTAGAAAAGAGGGATATTGTTCTCAGGTTCTGTTTTAAAGTTTCGGCTGGAAATCAGGTTGGTTAAATGGAAAACAGTAGGTGCTGGACTATATAATAATATGTGAATCTGACCCAGCCATATTCTTACAGACTTTGTAAAGCATTCTTAAATGACTTTTGGTGGTTTGTTTGGATTTTCTTTTTGCACTTAGCGTAATGAGCAGCCAATCATAAACTCTTTTCTTTTATTATATACATTGAAAAATGTCACCAGTTTATTAGTTAAGCTACAGTAGGCCTCTGGACTGAAGTCTTGAGTCAATGCATGCATTTGATAAGTTATAAAATATTAGAAGGGATAGGCAAGAACAAAATACTTTTGAATGTGCACAAACAGCACATTCCTCACTAGTAGGATTTACCAGGAATGCCTTCCCATAGAGCAGGAGCCTTTTGAGCAGACTTTATGCTGCAGCAGAAACCAGTGAATCTAAATCAGATGCTCTGCCAAGTTCTAGGGGATGGTTCCGACATTATTTCCTTTGCGCCTTTATCTTTCTTGATACAATTTGCTAAACACAAGAGCTAACTTGCTATATGGCTTCATCTGCAAACGAGTCATGTTTCTTTACCCACTATATATTACTTTATTATAACTCATTGTTTCCTCTGGTGTATAAGGAGGGGAAAAATGCAGCAGTTATCTTTGTGTTCAGGGTAGTGCTCTGTAATTTTAGGCAGACTCTTGTGCCTTGTCTATTTCTTTTTTTATACTTTTTTTTTAACAGTCAGCCAGTGATATACTGATCTACTTCTTTTTTGGAATGGAGAAATATTTAGAGATGGCTGGAGATTTTGTTATGAGGTGTTTCATCTTGAGAACTTGTTTAGTTTAAAACCAATAGAAATAAGGATGAACAGGATCCTTTGGGGCATGAGCATATCATTCCAGTCTGTGTATAGTCCCTGAAACTCCATATTCAGATTTCTTTTTATTGTGTTATTTGAGTTCTTCTGTCTTTCAGAAATAGTATGGAATAGAATCACATGGAATCAGGATCAGGAGATCAGGTGTGATCAGGAGAATTTATGACATTTCAAAAAGAGATTTTTGTTTACAGATGGATGGATTGATTCATTGGATTAATATCCTGGCTTTCATTCAGGATATTGCTATGTACCAAGCAGTGTACGTAGCATTCCCTTATTACTCTTGAAACTGATAAGGTATGGCCAATTAAAGGAGATTTCATGATAAAATAACTAGACTAGATGTAGTGAGATTCCATAAGAGTGCATTCCTATGCTGTGCAGTTGGAGGACAGCAGTGTCTGGCTGTTTTGGTCCAAGAGTGATATGAACAGATGAAGTTGGCAGTGTGCAGTCTGGCCGAACTGGGGGTGCGGGGAGTCTTTTCTGAAGCCCCCATAAAGGTCTATGGTCACAGCCACTGAATATTGATGGCATAGTCTGATGGCATATAACACTGAGGCATGCAATGTAATGTGCAATTCTCAGGTCGCCCCCTCATATCCACATTAATGGATTTCTTCCAGACAACAAGGTAGCACAAGAGTAGCCTGCATACTTTGCTCACTCCAGATTGGAACTGTCCTCACAGATTTAGCTTGAGACAACAAAAGGAAAGTGTTTAGTGGATTCTATTGGTGTCACCTGAAGGTGGGAAAAACAAACATAAATCACTGTTCCACAAGACAAGGGAAGTTTTGACAGTCCTGAACTGACCCCCAAGAGGAGTGTGTGTGTGTCTCTGGGTGTGTGTTTCTGCCTGATAAAGAAAAGCTCTCCTGTGATACCTGACAGAACCCTCTATGCAAATCTGGTGCCCAGGGCTTTTCTTGCCACCCCTTTGAGTCCTGACAACCTGACCATAATGGGAG
Organism: Candoia aspera; assembly: GCF_035149785.1. Classification (NCBI taxonomy): domain Eukaryota; kingdom Metazoa; phylum Chordata; class Lepidosauria; order Squamata; family Candoiidae; genus Candoia; species Candoia aspera. The sequence continues at coordinate 228,599,224 of NC_086154.1, forward strand.
GAGTAACTAGTGAAGCATGGCAGACATGGCTCTCTAGCTGCCATTTCTCTCATCTCACACTTCCCCTACTTCTCCCTTTGAGACCTGATAGGCTACCAGGGCTTGAAAAGAAGGGAGAGCAGGGGGAACTGGCTTCCTGATAGAGCAGAAAATCTATTGAGCAATGTACCCTCCCCCTGTGGATCAAACACAGTACTGTAATCTCCTCCCCTGTTTATTGGGAAGTATCCAACAGCTCAATGGCTTAGCTTGAAGAGCACTGACACATGTAGGAGATCTTCCAGAAGACTGCAGAACATGTGTCAAAAATGCTAACTTGGTGGGGAAATTATTCCAAAATTAGCAACCAATTTTTCAACCCCAATTGCCATCTAAAGAGTTATCCCATGGGATTGGAGAACTGATGATTAAAGAGCCTCCTCCCTGATTCTACCTCTCCAAGTTCTGGCAGTAGGACAGGGTGGCATAAGAAGAGGACAGAGATGGCTTGTTGGTACAGTGGGAGAGCCCAGTTTGAGAGAAAATATGCCAAAAGAAGGATGGCCCTGGAAAAGTAGGTTCAGGAATCAAATGGAAGGGGATGTGCCTATAGCAATCTCAGGAGATCAATAGGATGTAGGGCAAACCTAATCCCTGATTACATCATTGGCTGCATGATTGTGCCTCCTACTGGAAATCCAGATGTTACAATCACTCTTGACCTTTAGGAGACCCATCAGAATGGGCTTCTTGGGGAGGTGGAGTGCATAATCAAGAAGGTGGGGTTCCTAATCATAAATGTGGAATGAACTATGAATTTGAATGCATGGTTTAATAATTATGTTTAGCAATAGCTTTTGATGGTTTGTTTCATGAATATTTGGTTTTAATTGTACATAGTCAGGAGTCTTGGGGAGTGTGATAATATAAAAATATGTATTACAAATGAGAAGCAGTAGAATGTTCAGATGAAAAAACTTGTCAGGAGGAGAGGTAAAACATTAACACTGGAACAGCTAAAGATATGTGTAAGCTGCCTCCATGGTGAGCTGTGGATGAGACACAGTTGGTAAAATAAAAATATGACCTACAAAAATGGCTATCAATATGTGGGATTTGCTAAGAAAGGCTTAACAGCATAAAAGCCCATCCCAAAATAAAAAGAAACAGAAAATCCTAGCACCACCTACCCAAATCTACTTTATATCATCAATCAATCCCCCTCCCCTCCCCAGGAATACGACTGCCCCACCAACAAAAAGACTGTTCACTGCTTTTATAAGAGGTTGATATTTAGAGTATTTATATAATTTTTTAAATCCTTTCAATCATGTCTGATTCTCAGAGGCTGCCTGGACAAGTCCCTGAAGTTTTCTTGGCAAAGTTTTTCAGAAGTGGTTTGCCACTCTTCCCAAATACCTCTCCTCTCCTCTCCTCTCCTCTCCTCTCCTCTCCTCTCCTCTCCTCTCCTCTCCTCATCCTTGGTGTTCTCTCAACTTGGTTGTTTGCTTGCAAACATTTCATTACCCAACTAGGTAACATCATCAGCGTGAGTGAGTGTGAGGTTTGCTCCCTGCTTATAGCTTGCCCTGCCAGTGTTGGTGGGGGAGTGGTTTTCTCCTTGGTAGTTCCTTGATTAGGCTATTGCTTTTTGCTTGATTGTTTGCCCAGTGTTAATCCCTGCTTATCTGGATGGAGGCTGCTGGAGAGGATGTGTTCTGGTCTTTTTGTTTCCTTCTTAGTTTTTTTACTGTCTCTTCTGAATGGTGTTAAATGTGGTTTATCTCTATATGTCAAAAGATGGATGATTTGTCTGAATGCCAAATTTCCAGGAATTCCCTAGCATTTTTGGATTTGGCTTGGTTTAGGATGCTCACAGTTTCCCAGTTGAAACTATGGTTGAGTCTGTCCGTGTGTTGTGAGATTAAGGAGTTTTCATCATGTCTTCTGACTGCTAGTTGGTGTTTGTGGATGCACTCTGCTAGTTTTCTGCCAGTCTGTCCTACACAGTGGCTGTTACATTCCTTACACTGTATGTAGCAGATGACTCCTGTTTTTTAATTCTTGGGCTACTGGGTTTTTGGTTTACTTAATATGTTTTGGAGGGCTTTAGTTGGTTTGTGTGCTACGGTGATGCCATGTGGTTGTAATAGTCAGGCCCACAACTAGGATCTGTGTCACCTGGGGCAAACATGGATTCTGCACCCCCCCTGGGTTGGTGAGGGAGGTGTTAGCAAGTTTTATTATTCTGTTATACATTAAATTAATAAAACATTCAGTATACAAATACTATTTTGGCATTTTGGCACCCCCCCAGCATGGTGCCTGGGGCACATGCCCCGCTTGCCCCCCTGCCCCCCAGTTGCGGCCCTGGTAATAGTCTATTAGTTGTTTCTGAGATTTTTTGATATATGGTAGTGTTATCCTTTTCATGGCTTGTATTGGTTGTGCTGTAGTGGGTTGAGTAGTCAGACACTTTTTGATAAAGTTGCCTGGGTATCCATTCTGCTGGGAGATGCTGTATAGGCAATCCTTTTTTCCTTTTTCTGGTGTTCTGGGTTGCTGCAGTGCATCTGCACTTGTCTGAATAATGTTCTTACACAGCTCCTCTTTTCTCTTCTTTTCTTTTCTTTTCTTTTCTTTATTTATCTGACTGCCTGAAACTGAGTAGACTGTAGGCAGCTTACAGAATTCACAGGGCACAAATCAGAATAAAAGGATTAAAGTAGTAATACAAACCTAAGAAATTTTAGAATGGTAAAAAGTGGCATAATTATTTTTTTATTTTTTATTTTTTATTTGATTTCTATAGCCACCCGTCTCAGCAAGTGACTCTGGGTGGCTTACAGCAATAAAACTATAAAACAATTAAAACAATTACAATTAAAACAGTTAAAATATAAAATAAATACAAAATAAATATACATGGCTGCCAAGTGAGCAATGTATGGATGTTACTACAGCCAAGAGATGGGAGCATCCACACGCTCAAGGCCCCAGGCCTGGGCATAAAGCCAGGTCTTCACGGCCTTATGAAAAGTCAACAGGGTCAGGGACATCCTAATTTCTGGAGGGAGAATGTTCCAGAGGGCAGGCGCTACGGAAGGGAAGGCACACCTTCTAGTTCCCGCCAACCGACACTCCCTGGCTGATGGGACCCGCAGCATACCCAACCTACTAGATCGAATTGGACAGGCAGAAACAACTGGGAGAAGGCGGTCCCTTAGGTAACCCACCCCAAGCCATGAATGGCTTTAAAGGTGACAACCAGCACCTTGAATTGCACCCAGAAGCACACCGGCAACCAATGCAGCTCACGTAGCAGTGGTGTTACATGTGTCGAGTACCCGACATAATTTACTATCCGTGCAGCTGCATTCTACACCAGTTGAAGCTTCCGAATGCTCTTCAAGGGCAGCCCCATGTAGAGCACATTACAGTAGTCCAGACAGGAGGTCACGAGGGCATGAGTGACTGTGAGCAAAGCCTCTCAGTCTAGGAATGGGTGCAGCTGGTGCACAACCCGAAGGTGTGCAAAGGCCGTCCTAGCTATGGCTGCCACCTGCTCTTCAAACAGGAGCCATGAGTCTACGAGGACCCCCAGATTGCACACCGGGTCTGTCTGGGGCAGTGCAACCCCATCTAGGACCAAAGGTGGAAAAACCTTAGCACTGGGAGGCCCACAAACCCAAAGCCACTCAGTGTTGCTTGGGTTGAGTCGAAGTCCATTGCACCCTATCCTGGCCCTTACAGCCTCCAGGCACTGGGTCAGGACATCCACGGCATCACTCAGGCAGTCTGGGGTAGAGATATAAAGCTGAGTATCATCTGCATATTGATGGTATTTTACCCCAAACCATCAATCACCTCCCCCAATGGTCTCATATAGATGTTAAATAGGAGAGGGGAGAGAACCGACCCCTGAGGCACCCCACAGAGTAGGGGACATGGGCTGGACCTTTCCCCCCCTATCAACACTGACTGGAACCAACCCCGGAAGAAGGAGGAGAACCAGCACAGCACTGTGCTGCCCACCCCCAACTCCCGAAGCCAGTCCAGAAGGATACCATGATTGATGCTATTGAAAGCCACTGAGAGGTCAAGAAGAGCGAGGATGGTCATACTGCCCCCATCCCGCTCCTGCCAGAGGTCATCTAAGAGTGTGATCAATGCCATCTTAATCAATTCCATTTATCTAGCTAGCTATCTCACTATGGTGAATATTGTTTCTATTCCATGCCCAGGTCTGAACTCAGACTTCCAAGGATTCAGATAATCCATATCCTCTAAAACCCTCTGCGATGGCAACTCCATCACTTTCTCAGTAATCTTTTCCAAAAAGATAAGGTTAGAGATAAGTGGGCTAGAGATAAGGATAGTGGGCAAACCAGTGCTTCTTTAAGGACCTCCACCATCTCTCTTTCTCTCAGAGGCATTGACTACAGCACAGATCCAACTCCAAGTCCCCACCCTGGATGTTTTCATTAGCCAGGTGGGTCAGGATTCCAGTCCATTATTGGTAGAGCTAAGATTGCAGAGAACCCCATCTACTTCTTTGGAATCTATGGGATAAAAAGCTTCACAGATAACCTCACAAGATATCACCTCTGTCATCTCCCTAGACTCTGTCTGTCCTTCCAACTCAAAGCAAACACAAGGAATTTTACCTACAAAATGCTCAGATAGGTTATTGCAACTTACACTGATTAGATCTTCTGTCCCCTCCTTCACCCAAAGTGTCCAGGATACTTTAAACAGTATAGCTGGCTGGTATTCTGCATTTGCAATAAATGTAGAAGATGTTATATTTTTTCCATCTGTATTGCCACAGAGTAATTCGGGGCCATTACTCATGCTTCTTGCTTTCTGCAGTGTTGTTCTAGGTGTCTTTTCACCTGCATCATTTCATGGAACTCCTCAATAAATCAATGAATTGCATGAGATTAGCAGGTAGGAAGAGGCTGTTGAGGAACAATCTTTCTGAGTGTCTTAACTGTCTCTGTATTCCAGTAGTCAATAAGACACCTAAAAGAAGTAGCCTCAAACTGTCTGCAAACTCCCCAAGTTCCATCAAGAAATTAGCTGGATCTATAAGGCATATGGGGCAGACCATCTTAATACTGTATATTCCTCTTCCCTGTGGAGGTTGGTGGGCCTAGTTAACCCCAATGTCTCAAGGAAGTAATCTGTCCATGGCAGGAGACTGGTGGAAAAATCCCCCAGAACCAGTTCACTATGTATCTGATCTGAGTTGAATACCAGATCTAAAATGTGGCTAACCAGGATCTCCCTTCCCTGTTTCCTCACTACAGAGAGTAGGTGCTCTCAGTCCTCTTCATGATCCAGGGATAATAAGAAGTATCACTGAGGACCTTGAAAAGTTTAGATTTATGGTATGCTGCTTCAGCAAAGGATCGTTACCTTGTCGTGGTGCTGGAGCTTGAGCACCTCAATGATGCCATGAGCTAAACCGTGAAGGGACACCCAAGACGGGAAGGTCATGACAGAGAGGTCAGACTAAATGCGATCCCTGGGGAAGGTAATGGCAACCCACCCCACTATTCTTGCCGTGAAAACTAAATGGATCAGTACAACCAGAGATATGTCGGTATACCATCGGAAGATGAGACCCCCAGGTCGGAAGATGGTCAAAATGCTACTGGGGAGGAACAGAGGATGAGTTCAACTAGCCCCAGACATGATGACGCAGCTAGCTCAAAGCCGAAAGGACAGCTAGCGGCCGACGGTGCTGGTGGTGAACGGCGAATCCGATGTTCTAAGGATCAACACACCATTGGAACCTGGAATGTAAGATCTATGAGCCAGGACAAATTGGATGTGGTTATTGGTGAGATGTCAAGATTAAAGATAGACATTTTGGGCGTCAGTGAACTGAAATGGACTGGAATGGGCCACTTCATATCAAATGACCACCAGATTTACTACTGTGGACAAGAGGACCACAGAAGAAATGGAGTAGCCTTCATAATTAATAGTCAAGTGGCGAAAGCAGTGCTTGGATACAATCCAAAAAACGATAGAATGATCTCAATTCGAATTCAGGGCAAGCCATCTAACATCACAGTGATCCAAGTATACGCTCCAACCACAGATGCTGAAGAAGCTGAAGTAGAGCCGTTCTATGAGGATCTGCAGCACCTACTGGACAACACACCTAAAAGAGATGTTATCTTCATCATGGGAGACTGGAATGCTAAGGTGGGCAGTCAAATGACACCTGGAATTACAGGTAAGCATGGCCTGGGAGAACAAAACGAAGCAGGACACAGGCTGATAGAATTTTGCCAAGACAACTCACTCTGCATAACAAACACTCTCTTCCAACTACCTAAGAGACGGCTTTATACATGGACTTCACCAGATGGACAACACCGAAATCAGATTGACTACATCCTATGCAGCCAAAGGTGGCGGACATCTATACAGTCGGTAAAAACAAGACCTGGAGCTGACTGTAGTTCATATCACAAACTTCTTATTGCCCAATTTAGGATCAGACTAAAGAGATTAGGGAAGACCCACAGATCAGCTAGATATGAGCTCACTACTATTCCTAAGGAATATGCAGTGGAGGTGAAGAATCGATTTAAGGGACTGGACTTAGTAGATAGGGTCCCGGAAGAAGTATGGACAGAAGTTCGCAACATTGTTCAGGAGGTGGCAACAAAATACTTCCCAAAGAAAGAGAAAACCAAGAAGGCAAAGGGGCTGTCTGCTGAGGCACTAGAAGTAGCCCAAGAAAGAAGGAAAGGAAAAGAAAAGGCAACAGTGATAGGGGGAGATATGCCCAATTAAATGCAAAATTCCAGAGGTTAGCCAGAAGAGATAAGGAATTATTTTTAAACAAGCAATGCGCGGAAGTGGAAGAAGACAATAGAATAGGAAGGACAAGAGACCTCTTGCAGAAAATTAGAAACATTGGAGGTAAATTGCAGGCCAAAATGGGTATGATCAAAAACAAAGATGGCAAGGACCTAACAGAAGAAGAAGAGATCAAGAAAAGATGGCAAGAATACAGGAAGGCCTGTATAGGAAGGATAACAATATCGGGGATAGCTTTGACGGTGTGGTCAGTGAGCTAGAGCCAGACATCCTGAAGAGTGAGGTTGAATGGGCCTTAAGAAGCATTGCTAATAACAAGGCAGCAGGAGATGACGGCATCCCAGCTGAACTGTTCAAAATCTTGAGAGATGATGCTGTCAAGGTAATATGCCAGCAAATTTGGAAAACACAAGAATGGCCATCAGACTGGAAAAAATCAACTTATATCCCCATACCAAAAAAGGGAAACACAAACTATCGAACAGTGGCACTCATTTCACATGCCAGTAAGGTAATGCTCAAGATCCTGCAAGGTAGACTTCAGCAATTCATGGAGCGAGAGTTGCCAGATGTACAAGCTGAGCTTAGAAAAGGCAGAGGAACTAGGGACCAAATTGCTAATATCTGCTGGAAATGGAAAAAGCGAGGGAGTTTCAGAAAAACATCTATTTCTGTTTTATTGACTATTCTAAAGCCTTTGACTGTGTGGACCATAACAAATTGTGGCAAGTTCTTAGTGGTATGGGGATACCAAGACATCTTGTATGTCTCCTGAAGAATCTGTATAACGACCAAGTAGCAACAGTAAGAACAGACCACGGAACAACGCACTGGTTTAAGATTGGGAAAGGAGTATGGCAGGGCTGTATACTCTCACCCTACCTATTCAACTTGTACACAGAACACATCATGCGACAAGCTGGGCTTGAGGAATCCAAGGCTGGAGTTAAAATCGCTGGCAGAAACATTAACAATCTCAGATGTGCAGATGATACCACTTTGATGGCTGAAAGCGAAGAGGAACTGAGGAACCTTATGATGAAGGTGAAAGAAGAAAGTGCAAAAGCTGGCTTGCAGCCTAACCTCAAAAAAACCAAGATTATGGCAACCAGCTTGATTGATAACTGGCAAATAGAGGGAGAAAATGTAGAAGCAGTGAAAGACTTTGTATTTCTAGGTGCGAAGATTACTGCAGATGCTGACTGCAGTCAGGAAATCAGAAGACGCTTAATCCTTGGGAGAAGAGCAATGACAAATCTCGATAAAATAGTTAAGAGCAGAAACATCACACTGACAACAAATGTCCGCATAGTTAAAGCAATGGTATTCCCTGTAGTAACATATGGCTGCGAGAGCTGGACCATAAGGAAGGCTGAGAGAAGGAAGATTGGTGCTTTTGAACTGTGGTGTTGGAGGAAAATTCTGAGTGCCTTGGACTGCAGGAAGATCAAACCATACTCCAGGAAAGAAAGCCAGACTGCTCACTTGAGGGAACGATATTAAAGGCAAAACTGAAATACTTTGGCCACATCATGAGAAGACAGGACACCCTGGAGAAGATGTTGATGCTAGGGAGAGTGGAAGGCAAAAGGAAGAGGGGCTGACCGAGGGCAAGATGGATAGATGATATTCTAGAGGTGATGGATTCGTTCCTTTGGGAGCTGGGGGTGTTGACGACTGACAGGAAGCTCTGGCGTGGGCTGGTCCATGAAGTCACGAAGAGTTGGAAGCGACTAAACAAATAAACAACATGGTATGCTGACTCCAGTAACTGGTGGGAGAGAAAATGTGGATTTTCTCTTGTAGAAAGAATAGATGTGTAAAAAAATAAGGAGTAGTTATGTTGGAGATATATTATTCTTTTTTTTTTTTACTGCACTGCTTCTTCTGCATTTCAGATATGTATTGCTTTGTTGTTACAGAAGTGAAGAATAAGGAAACCAGGCACTAATAACATAAATTAGCTGAACAGAACCCATTTTGGAAGTTACAGCTTTTTCCACTGATACAGTGAAATGTCCTAGTCCTGAATATTAGAGTTCGTTGTGAAAGAAAGCTGTATTATGTCTATCATACTAAGATGATAATGATTATTTACCCTTCACTGAGAACTTTCCCTTCCCCTGAAACAACCTGTCTCCCAGCTCCCGCCATTCCTTCCCATGGCTTTAACTACCTTATCCTCCCCCTTTTCCCTCCTCCCCCTCATTATAAATAAATGAACAAATCAATAAATAAATAGCTTAAGAAGCTTATATTTATGGTATCTGCCTCCAGTAAATGATAAGAGAGAAAATGTTGCTTTTCTAATGTGTTGAGTTCTATATGTAAATTTTTTTCTTAGTCCCTCATCCCCTTATTGACTTACATAGATTTCAACAGCTGCCTAATGTTTGAAATAATTCAGTTCCCCCATGAACCTGCTAATATACATAAGAAATAAGTATCTAATAATGAACTAGATATAAGAAGCTTTGTGTTTTGTGCAGGGAAGAGTCCCATAGCATCTTTAAAGTTAATATGAAATTACCATTTCACACTGAGAAAAAGGCTACAACAGGCTGAACATTTATTACAAATCTTGCAAACTTGCTGTGGAAACCATTTACTTTATTTAGAAAAGTTGAGTCATCATGCAAATATTGCATTTCCATTCAAAAAAGCTTTTAATTTTAACTGAATAAAAATTCCATAGCTGGAATCTTTATGAAGTATAGTTGTTTTTCATGAAAATTTAGAATTGCAGAGAGATTCTTTGTAGTCAATTAATGTAAAGATGTATAGATTAATATAGAAGCAAGATTTAACAGGTAATCTGAATGACAGCACTTCTGTTGAGCTGCCCATACTAAGTCACTTTACATGTTACTCACTTAACAGGCAAATCATACATCAAAGAAAGGGAACTTCTAGACTTATCTCCTTCCAGACATCCATGTGTTCTCATCATTGTATAGTGGTCATCCCAAATAATATTCCCAGGGATAGACCTGGGCTTGACTCCCTAGGAATCAGGTGGTAACCCTCCATAGAAAACATGACAACATGCAAACTCATATTTGCTGATACCAGTGCACAGGAACTAGCACTAGTGATGATGCAGAAAAAGCATGAATGAACTTCATTAAAAAAGATGTTTAAGAAGAATCACCTTATATTTCCACTATTTGACCTTACGAAGTTGTTGGTTAACTCATCAGTTGTAGAATAATATAGGTTATAAATAAAAAACATAGACCTATCAACTATAATCACCCACTTGCTTGCTACAGTCCAGGAAACTATATCACATGATTCTAATGGATCACATCTCTTAGAAATTCTGGACATTTATTTTTGTTGTGTAATAAAGAATAGGGCATAAAATAGCCAAAGGGATCTTGTCTAGGGTAGCTTATCCATCCAGGTTGCAAATGCTGCTACTGTATTATTTTGCTCAAATATTTCATAAAATAAATGATAATTAAGACCCTTGTTCTAAATGAACTATTAATAGTTGCTACTTTATTCTTGTTACGTATTTATAACATGCCTTGTTATTTTTAATATGCATGCATGAATAGCAGATGCTTGTAAATACAAATGTGTTCCAAGTATAAGGGAAGAAATGGAAGACATACTCAGCCCCTCCCATTTATTGCTTAATATTATACCCAACAGAAAGGAGACAGGTTGTGTACTGAAAGCCACAAAAGGGGCTCTGAGCATGAAGGATCTTCCATAAGTGATGTATATTCCTAGAATCAATAATTCCATTCCATTACTGTCAAAACATAGATTGGCTTAAACTAAGACCATTTTTAGGGCAGGAATATGATTCAGAGAGTAGGGGAATAAGATGAGTACAAAAAGAAGCAATAGAAATGAAAGCACAGTTCTATTATTTTTCAGCCTCTCTGCCTGAAATACTAAAAAACAGACCTTTTACATGTTGGAAGTGCAGTGCACTTCACAGTTCCATTCCTTCCCCAAATGTAAAATTCTCCATTATTGAGGCAACAAGAAAATGTAAAAAAAAAAAAAAAAACTCCAGTATATTTAGTATTTACTGATAATGTCTTAGAATGAAAAAGTCTATTCTTTATTTTGTTTTCTCATGTGTTGCTTAATAAGTTGAGGCAGAAGCTAAATGTTTCTTCATTTCTTTAAAGACATACTTATCTCTTTCCCTATCCATGCCTTGATCAAAATTGGGAAAATCTATGATTCCAATTTATATTTTTATTATATTATTTATAGAAAATTATTATTAATTAAGTTATATTCTGAATTTATATTCAACCATTTACTGGCAAGTTAACATAATATAAGCATTTTTTTTAATATCAGACATCTGAAAGACATAAGGGATTATCATGGGATAGTTGGGTACCATAGGGTGTACATCTATACAATTGTATATACAAGCAGACAATCTTACTGCTTCTGACAGGAAGGATTACTTGTCTCAAAATTCAGTTCAGAATGGCAGGGAAAAGTCATTCTGCAATGTGGTATTCTTAGCCATATCCATATCACATAGATCAGTGTTTCTCAACCTCAGCAACTTTAAGATGTGTGGACTTCAACTCCCAGAATTCCTCAGTCAGCAAGGCTGGTTGAGGGAATTCTGGGAATTGAAGTCCACACATCTTAAAGTTGCTGAGGATGAGAAAACTGACATAGATTAACGTAACAAAGGCAGAGGAATTTAAATGGTTCATGTGGGCTAAATACTTGTAATGAAACAATTTGGCTATTACTACAAGAACCATAAACAATCAGCGACATGAGGACTTGGGGAAGAGGCTTGATGTGGTAGTGCCAATAGATGGGTAAAGTTACTCTGAGTTGCATAGCAGAGGGGAAATTTATCCAAACACTTCTACTTTGTGATATCAGAGGGGAGCTCTCCTTATCATAGTTCTTTCAAATCCAGTATTTGTATTATTACCGGAATCATGATATGCTTCCTGCTGGATGGTATAAGCTTGTCTTCATAGAGTGTAAAGAGTAAAAATTAAGAGTATATTTTTAGAAGTTTTATTAAACAATTCTTTTTTTTTTTTGTAACTGCTTTTCAATCAAGGGTTTTCCACTGTAATTGACTTACATTGCAGCTACACTTTGGTGCTACTAAAAAGACTGAATATGTGGCATGTGCATTGGAACAGCACTTATAGTTACATTTGGATTTAGATCTGTCTATGACTAATTCTGAGATAAGCTTTTAAAAAATCCTGGAATTATGAATAATTTTAGTTGTTAAGGAAAAGCTTTAGGAGAAAATTTGTCATCACGAGACCAGATCACTAGTTCTTAAATAATTATTTGTCCCACACTAATTTTTCCTTCTCTTGTAATGACACAAAATCAATCTTCTTGCTAGGTCCTCTGCTGCCTTGGTGATGGAGCTTATGTAATTTTAAACCACTTCAACAGAGCAATGTTATAATGAGGTCATCAGCAGTCAGGATTCTAAATCACATCTCTTACATTGCTTGCAACACAAAGCACTTCACAGAATAATTCAGTCACTATAGTCTAATCACATATGCCAAGTGGGAAAAAGAACAGAGAAAGAGAATCAGGGGCATTGGGGTGTGTGTGTGTGTGTGTGGGTTAAATATAGCCTTTAGCAAGAACTGAATGCATTTACATTTTAATATTCAAACCATGCATGTGGAAAAATACTCCCAGTTGAGAACTAACAATAGTGAGGTATAAGAAATATTTGCCTTTTCATTATGATGCAACAGAGAATCAGATGAACTTCCCCAATGTGGGAAAGGTAGAATAATAATCAATAGCAGAATAATAATGTGGCATAGTGAGCTCACTAATAGCATTCCTGTTGGCTTCAACTACAAGATGTGGAAATAAGCCATATAACAGTGCATGCAGAATTAGAAAGAAATAAGGGAAGAATAATAGAATAGCCCCCCTGAGTAGCAGCATCCGAGCACTATTAATGAAGTAAAGTGGATGTTGTTGGTCTTAGAATTCAAAGACAAGATCTTTTCTCACCCTCTTGTTTGTTTGTTCTGATCTCCAGTTTTCCTCTGCAATTATCAGAGACATGTTCACATATAGAGAGCTAGTGTTTAGCCTTGAAGACTATAGGATGCTTTGGGCAAACAACTATTTCTTAGCTTCTCTGTCTTTTATGGAATCAATATACTGACCCACCTTACAGACTCAAAACTGGCCAAGATATTCTTGCTGCCTAAAGCAAAATAACATTAAAAAAAAGGGACGTGCAGAAGCTTGTGGTACTAGTAACTTACTTCCACAATGGTGAGGGGACACATCCTCCACTACACCAGAGATAGCAGGCTAGTTACTTGGCCTAGGACTGTTCAAGAGGAACAGACAGGGAGAGGTGATACTGCCACTTCCCAGTGTTGGCATCTGAAGTTGTTTTGTCACTTTTCCCACTTCTGTATAGATGGGTCCTATGGCAATTTTACCTCATTTCAACTGCATCAAAATCTTTCTGTCTACGTATACTTTCTTGTACATTGGCAAAACTCCATACCAAATGACTCTTGATGTAACAATGTACAAGTTTCTTTTTGTAGTCTTTTATAAAGATACAAACTATTAGAAAAACTCTATACTGTTTTATTAAACACAACAATATTAAAGTCAAAAATATATAGCCATAGACCATTACAAAAGTATAAATATAAGGCTAGAAGGAGTTGTTCCAAATCTCTAAAACAAAATGCTTTGACGGAAATTTGTTATGTGGCCATTACTTAGAATCAAATGGTACTTGGTAAATGGAAAAAGTACCAAAGATACAGATCTTTGTGAAGCTCTTCTATGGTCCCTGCCTTTGGATGGTGGAGAGAAGAAAGAGGAAAAGATCCCTGGTATTCTGGCACTTGATGTAGAAATGGGATTTGGCAACAGCCATTCCTTTACCTGCCTGCACTGGCATGACTATTTGGGGCAGAATGAGGATGGACATGCAAATCTGGATGGAGACCTTGTTTACAGTATCTGTGTGGCATATAACAAATCCATCTGTTATATAGCTTTTCCTGTAAGACACATTATCTTTCCGCTAAGGGCAGCTGTGAAATACTTCTAGCTATCATTGCAGTTTTGCAAGCAATAGATTGGGAACAGATATTTATGAATGTTTAATAGTGATAAAAACAAAATTGCTTTCTGGGGAGGAGATGTGGGCATCAGTCTGGGTTGAGCCAAGAGCTTCAAAGCAGAAACCATGGGACAGATGAAATACTAAAAGATGAAGTATAATGAAAGACCAGGATGGAAGATTAAGATGGAAGATTAAGAAGCAAGCCAGAAATCATGTCTCAGAACAGGTCAGCTTATGTACAAACAAGAAAGCAGAAATTTGGAGCAAGCCAGTGAGGCTAGAGAACAACCAAGGAATCAAGAAAATTGCACCTCAGAAAGATCTTGAGGTATAAGCAAGATCCAGCTAAAATAGGAAGACTACTTACACTTCTTGTCAAGGAGGATGTAATAGTGTCAGCAGAGGGTGGTTGGGGACTTAAATTATGCCCTGAGAATATTTCACTCAAAACTGCTATCCATTACATTGTAGAGTACAATGTACAGTATACATCACAGTCTATACTTGGATCCCAGCAGCTACTGATTTCAGCAGACAGCTTATTCAACATTCTTCTGAAAAAGAAAGCTAAAACCATTTTGGTTTATTCCATTCTAGAATACGAGTGAATAAAGCTCAGCTTTTTAAATTGTGCTCAAGTTCTGGGCATTAAGATTAGCGTCGATTGAAGTTATCATACACACTATTAGAGGGGATCAGACTATTTATAGAGCTCCAGATTGTTCCCTGCTTATCACTAATGCAAAACTCATGTGAGTGATGTGGGAACTCACATGGGAATAATTTTCATGCTAGCAAGGTAACATGTGAATGGGGCGACTTTCACTGAACACACAAAAAAAATAATTATAAAAATAAGGTAATTATAAAACAGAATTGGTGATAAACGGTTATGGATAGCTTAAATCTAAAGTTAAACATTAGCCTTCATAGCTTTTTAAAAGCTGCTAATATTTCACTTCAGTTTTCTTTTCCTGAAAGGAAAAAAAAAACATTTATGTCATAGCTATAAGAGGACATAAATTTTATTACTTGTTTAACAGTTCCAAAACCTTAATAATATTCATACCATAGCTTCTAGTACTATTTTGGCAAATTAAGCATTAAATTCTGATTGACTTTGACAGACAGGTGACTCTGTTCTGAAGTTAGTTGCAGTTATAACAGCCATATTATTATTCATTACTATTTACAAGGTCATTCAACAGAGTGCAGGTCTTGCATGGTGAAAGTCCTAAGTTCATTTCCCAGCTTATCCAGTATAAAACTGGTAGCAGCATTAGGAAAAGCTAATGACAGGTAGAGTAAGTCACTGTGGTTGATACTGTACAAGGCATTTTGATATATTAGTCCCACAGGTACAATCCTTCAACTTTTATTTTATGTATAAGAATTGCACTGTCACCATAACAATAATAGTAGAAGCTTAATCAGGGGACAAATAAGAAGCTATTGTCCTTCAGACTTGCCATTTGGAAAAGTTGGACAGTTGATGCTTTAGGTTTCAATCAATTCCTATACACTTTCATTATGTCCCCCACAAATGGAATTTACTCCTGAGTAGACAGCAGGATTGTCTCAACAGTCTCTTTCCCTTTTAAAGTCATTATTTCTTGAAATCAGTAGAGAAAATGAGGTCTACCTGATCCTATATGATTATCTGTATATTGTCTTTGGTTATGTTCTTTTTTTTTTCTGATTCATAAAGCAAACTGACCTTTTAAAGTTGTATTTAAAACACATTTGTGGTTTAAAACATTCAACTGAATGTGGACAATGGATGTCTTAAATCATAGCATCAGTGAAATCTTAATTTATATATATTGAAATTAAAAGGAAAAGCTGATAGCTGCCCCTTATTGTAGTGCTGGAAATTCATCAGGCCTTTAATAAAAGGGCAACTATTAAGGATAATTTAAACCCATTTTGGTCTTCAGGGAGTTCCCAACAGTTATAACTTCCTTTCTTACACTTTACCCCTTTTGTTACCCCTTCTCTTCTTTCTAAAATGAATTGGGAAAGCATTTAAAAGAAATCCATTGCTATTCTTTCCCAAATGTTGCAGTCTATATTGAACAGTTGCCTCTTCTGGGCTGCTGCAAATATTTAAAAAAATCTCTAAAAAAAGTCCTTTAAAAGGTGTGATACAGCAGGGTGACCATTATGAAGAAGAATCTCTCTGCTAGACAGAGAAGGAAGAACCAACCCATCACCAGAGGTGACAACCCCAACTTGTTATTACTTTCTTTTCAAAAGCATCAATTCATGGTGACTTTTATAAATGGTGGGTTTTTATAAATTTATTTTTATTTATTTTTATTTAATTTATTTTCTATCCTGCCTTTATTATTTTTATAAATAACTCAAGGCAGGGAGCATACCTAATGCTCCTTCCTCCTCCTATTTTCCCCACAACAGCAACCCTGTGAGGTGGGTTGCGCTGAGAGAGTGTGACTGGCCCAAGGTCACCCAGCCGGCTTTCATGCCTAAGACAGGACTAGAACTCTCAGTCTCCTGGTTTCTAGCCCAGCACCTTAACCACTAGACCAAACTGGCTCTCAATAAATATCAATAGATATTGATTGTACTACCAGGTTAAGTTATTGAGGAGTTCTGGGGGCGGGGAGGGGGGGGAAGGACTAAATTTTCCTTTTTTCAACACTGCAAGCTGGGGTTGGGTGAGAGGTAGAGCAACCCTCCCAGAGATAGAGAAAATGGAATGTGTATGAATATATACAAATAGAGTAGATAAATTAATAAGACTTCGAAAATATGCATGTGAGTGCTTATTTGTATAACATGTTAAGGTTACATCCTGCTATCAGATTGTTCTGCCCACTTTGGCTTGTATCCCTGTCCAGTCCTGGCATGTACTATTCCCAATGTGTTAATCTGAAAAAAATTCAGGTGACAAGCGGAGAAACATTCGCTTATTTGCCTAAATGTCACCAAATAGCAAAACAGCTGACTCTGGTAAACAAATAATAAATACTGCTTACAGATATTTCTTCATAATGTACATTTCAACCCACAGACTAATCAATATCGAGACATTTCAGTTTCAACCTCTTTAAATTCTTTCTTTGACTTCAAGTGTGTATTAGTGAAAACCCCTTGTTTTCAACCTTCTCTCGCTGATGAGCACCATGGTTATCCATGTGACTGGGAGGAAAATCATTTTGTAATTCATGCTTCCTGAGTTCAATCAGCTGTTGGGAGTTAATCGTAGTGATATGGAAACTGAAAAGCAGATCTGACAAATGGGATAAAGAAGACTATTATATCCCTAAAGAAATTAGGGAATTATATAGTACTGATTGTGATGGAATGTCTGAATAATTGCAGAAAAGGTATCTGAGTCCTAGGAAAGTAGAAAGTGTGAGAAAGAAACTCATAACAACTCCATCTTAATTGGGTTAGGTATAAGAGGGGATCTGAGAGGAGTTCAAGATAGTTACAATACCCCTAACCACATTAAAATACATTCCAAGACTCCTAGCAACTCCTATTTCCTGACCTTGCCTATCTCGAAGGGCTGACACTGATAATTCCAGCCTATACACACCTTCATGGAAATCCTGTAAACATCTGCAACTGTGGTGGATTCCGGCACTGCCATTGGTTCCCAGGAAGGAAGTGCATTCCAGACAGATAAGAGGCTTCACAGCCCAGACACTGTTGCTGGGAAGGTTAAGAGGTTCAAGGTAGTTCCCCCTTGACCCCTTCTAGGTTATTTCTCATTAGGTTAGTTGAGTAGCCTTAGTCTGGCAAGATTCTGTCTATATGGTGAGAACAATAAAGGACTAGAGTTGGAAATATTGGCTCAGCGTGGCTCTTGGCCTGGTTCCTGACAGCAACCCAGGGGTTTTCAATAACATTGACGCAAGGCAGGAGACATTAAAGATATTAAGCTACAATAGCTTAAGCATAAAATACACTCAACAAAATCTTCTGAGATGGACCAGTGAAATAGGGAGATTTTTGGAAGAGACAGCAAACTCATCCCAGGTCTGCTGCCTCCAGGATATAGTTTAGGTAACCCCACCACAAGTCCCAACAGGTCATATAATGACAGGAAGGAATGGAAGCAACTTTTGGGGAGAAGTTAGAGCTAAGTCAGAAACATACTGGTAGTCCTTGCTTACCGACCACTCGTTCAGCCACCATTTGAAGATACAACAATGCTGAAAAAGGAGACTTATGATGGGTCTTCAAAATTGTGGCCATCACAGTATCCCTGCAGTCATGTGATCATGATTCAGGCGCTTGGCAACTGGTGCACATTTACAATGGTTGCAGCATCCAGAGGTCATGTGACCGCCATTTGCGACTTTCACAGCCAGCTTCTGACAAGCAAAGTCAGTGGGGAAGCCAGCAGGAGTTGCAAGTTGTGGTCACGTGATATCACACTTAACAACCCCTCATGATGCGCTTAATGACAGCAGCTGGAACTGGCATTGTAAGTCAGTGTGGTCACGTGACATCACGCTTAACAACTGCGCCACTTAGTGACAGAGTTGCCAGTTCCAATTGCAGTCGGTAAGTGAGGACTACCTGTATAAGACCCCAACTTTGGAGAAGGAACAGCATTTGCAACCAGCAGAGTGGGAAGTTCCACCACTCAGCTGGCAGAACAACTGTTCACAAGCAAGATCTGAAGGAGAGAATGCAGGAAGCTTTGTGCAAAGAATACCAAAATGACAATTGGCAGCTGGGTCAAGGTGGAAAATAAAGAACTTAAAAGTTTCACCTGTGAGAAGAGTCTAGCCCAAAGAAGAATGATTGAAAAAATGAAGAATTGCTACAGGATTCTTTTGCCCAGACAAATTAGAGCAAGAATATTTGCAAAGGAGAAGAGGAGAGAGCTAGTACTGAATTTCAGAAGCATACTGCATCTCTTAAAACTGCCCATAGTTCAGTGTTGTAAAAAGTTACAATGATACCTGTGTGTTATTGTGCATAGGTGTATCTGTTGTTTCCTAATGATATAAGAAAAAGGTGTAAAAAGTTCATAGAGCAGGGATGTTCTTTTGTTGTGTTGGAAAAAGGAAAACGGTCCTTTGAGTTCACCCTGCAGTAGAAGGTTTAGTGGCAGACAGAATGAGAATAAATGTTTATAGGCGCTGAAAAAGATGCTGTGTGAGAAACCCCTATGGGAAATCAGATTCCAAGCTCAGGGCCAGTTTCTTCGTTCCAACAGGGTTTAGGCACTGAGACTCAGTACAACTCCTGCTCCATCAAGTCCATTTTTATATATCTTTCTTCCAACAGTCAGATTTCATTGTCTGTTCAAGATGCTCCACTGTAATTAAGATGTTTTAGTTTTTTTCTCTCTCCTTCATTTGATTCCCTATCCCATTTGATTTTAGGGGGGCATATTCTGGCCTCAACAACATTCTTATATGGGTGAAGGATATAGTAAATCTGTCCAGCTTAACTCATAGTCATAAATGCAGCTTGTGTTTGAAACACGTACTGTATAAACTAACTCATCAGGAAGGCGACTTCCAAAAGGAACAGCTGACAAGGGGATTCAACTCAGTCAGATTCCATGGAGAAAGAAACTTCAATAACCTGCGCTACGCTGATGACACGACCCTGACAACCCAAAATGCAAAGGATCTCCAAGCCCTAGTACTAAAAGTCACAGAGCATAGTGAAAATATGGGACTAAAATTAAATATAAAGAAAACCAAAACTAATGGCAACAGGTAAACAACCAGCCTTAGAACTGATAATGAAGATATCAGGGTCGTAGATAGCTTCTGCCTTTCAGAATCAACCATCAACAGTAAAGGAATAAGCAGTCAAGAAATACACCACAGAGTGGCACTTGGTAGAGCAGCCATGAAAGGCTTGGAAAAGATATTCAAATGCTGTGATGTGTCTATGCCTACAAAGGTCAGAATTGTGCAAGCCATGATATTCCCTGTGACACTCTATGGAAGTGAAAGTTGGACTTTAAAGAAGCAGATAGAAAGAGTACTGATGTTGTTGAACTTTGTTGTTGTAGAGGTCTCCTATGAATACCATGGACTGCCAAGAAAACAAACCGATGTATCGTTGAACAAATCAATGCAGAATTCTCACTAATGCTGGGAACGGTGGAAGGAAAGAGAAGAAGAGGATGACCAGCAGCTATGGTTACGGTGGTGATGGGTGCACCATTGGAAGACTTGAAATAACAGGTTAGGGAGAGAGTGTCATGGAGAAAACGTGGTCACTAGAAGTCAAAAACTACCTGATGGCACATAATCAGTCAGTCAATCAAGTCAAATTCCAAGAGAGTCTTTGCAACTTGGACTTTTAAGATGGACCAGCAACAGTTCAAAGATGTTACTAAGTCCAGGTTACTTCTTAAATACCAGCAACTCTGACCTTATCTCAATACAGCTGGCCTTCAAGAGATTACTCCTGAGTAGCCACTAAGTTGTTATGTGTTCTGGCTGAATATTGTTCCTTCTTAGATTTTTTTTAAACAACAATATATTCATTTGGTATTTGCATATAACTAAGTTCTATTAAGTGAATCAATATTTTCTTGTTTGGTATGAAGGTGGCCATCCTGGCTAGAGCTGCAGAAGAACAAAAACATTTGATGCTTTGTGAAAAATAAAGTCACTGTATGTATCTGCATTTTCCAAATGATTTCCTTATTCATAGTGCTCCATCTCAGGAAAATAGCACACATATCATACTAGTAGAATCTGCAGGGACAAAGAAAACAACATCAACAAGCAATGTGACTATAGCCTATCTTTTTTGTATGTATGTGTAACACTGATACATGTACAAATGGACTGTGTTGCTGTGACTGCCAGCTTGCTTGTTTTGATCCCCTCCCCAGATGTTGTTGGGTTTGAAAACAGACAAAGCACTTACATAATCTACTTCTCTTTACTAACCAGGTGCTCTGTAGATGATGTGGACTTCAACTCTCATAATTTCCAGCCAATATGACCAGCTCAATTGGAATTAAATCTAATATAGCTAGTGAACACCAGATAAAGAAAAACAGAGATGATTATGCTCCATTATGCTTACCACTAATTCTTGCCAAAGAGAGCATTTACACTGAAGATAACAAAGGAAAGAAGCTGATTTGATATCAACAGCGGCTGCATATTATAGAGCTGATTTGGAACATCATGAATGGAGGCTCACCAAATTTCTTATGACAAGGTTGCCAATGGTGTGGAAAAAGTACATCTGGACTTGTGTGATTTTTATGCTGAATGCAGAAAGCTAGTCATATGAAGGCTTTGGGGAATAACATCAAAGACAGCCATTCGTACTACTGCAGCATGTCTAGATGAATATAAGAAGACAAGGACAGATGATTCTAAAGTCTAAACCAACCTCTCAGTTTAGCAGATTTAATAGGAAAGAGTGGTATGAAAAGCCACCTGCATATCCTTGTCAGAACACATTAAGAAAGTTTTTAAAAGAATATACGGTATATCTAAGCCATTCTGAAACATTTGTTTGGAGTAAGGGTTGCATAGAGTTTAAAATATTCATATAGCTCCATGATGCATATTAATCAGTGTTAACTAAAAGTTAAAGCAGAGCAGGAAACTACTTTGAAACTGTATTCCTACCAATGTGTTTTTTTAATTTTAATGGAGACAATTTTTAAGTGCCATGCCCTTAACTCATTGACGTTCATGTTAATTGGATTAATTATAATGAATTCATTTAGAATTAATGTAGATATCACACATACGTCCATGAGATATTGTTACAATTCAATATTAATTTAATATACCATTAAAGTACAGGCTACCCATTTCAAGTCATTTGCTATGACTTTACTGCTCAAAAGAACAGGAGAGGTGCTACCTCAAAAGTTGATTATCTCAGCTACTGACAGCTAGTGGCTTCTTTCAGGACTATTCATGGCAAGTTGAATGTTTCTCAAGACCACACTAAGAATGACTAAACTGAATAGATTGTAATATCTATCAGATATTATTGTAATAATAATAACATCACTTTAAGCTGTAGAATATTAAATACGTACCAATAAAATATATTCTAGAGGTGACGGACCCGTCCCTGGGGGAGCTGGGGGTGTTGACGACCGACAGGAAGCTCTGGCGTGGGCTGGTCCATGAAGTCACGAAGAGTCGGAAGCGACTAAACGAATAAACAACAACAACCAATAAAATAGGCTTTGGTTCTAATGTGTTGACTTCGGAGCCAGTTCAGTGATGATCAATGATTGATGTGTAGTAATAAGACACCACTGAACAAATATCAAAGAAAACTTTCACCATTATCTTGTGTAGCCTAAATGGAATGTTGGATCCTAACTCTGTGTTGAGGTCTAAGATAACTGGATCCATCGAAACAGGGTTGTGTCTTTTCCATGGATACAGTTCTTCCAGGAATAGTTTTTTTTTTTTTTTCCTTCAAAAGACAGAGAGGAAAGTAAGAATCCCAGCTAGTGATTTCCTGAGGGCTTAGTTTACTCACTTGGTTCTGAATCAATAATGCTTTCTCCATGCATTTGAAAGTCATTAACAGTAAAAATGTGACTAGAAAGCATAAGTGTATGTGCTGTCACTTCCAGACATTTATTGCACAGAATCTTTATACATAGAGCATAAAAATCTACGGTTACGGTCTGGGACGGAAACTGTTTGGCATACATGTATGAAAAGAGAAATATTCTGTAAGCAGTTGATAGGTGTGATTACATATATATTTGAATTGGTGTTCCTAGAGTACTACATTTTTGAGAATGAAATACTAATAGAAAATTATATGGAATGAAACTATGGATTAAATAGAAGCAAAATTATAGTAATTAATCTTTACCCTAAACCATGTGATCCCAGGCATTTAGTGTTCATCTGGCTTTCAAAGGTTATTAGGACTAAAAGAGGCTCAGAGAACATGAAGCAGTAACTACGCCATTTCAATAAAATTTAAATCTGTTTTTTTTTTTAATTGGCAACTTTAAGATGTGTGGACCTCAGTTCCCAGAATTCCCCAGCCGGCATGGGGAAAAGGCTGAAACAAAGTTGATATTTGGTTGAGACACCCAAATTCATTCTTTTTAACTTATTTTTTTTTCTAGAATTCCTAATTTGATCTATATTCCTTCATTGCTCAGTTTGGAATTATTTGGACCATCTAGTCCAGTACCTCTACAATCCTGCCTGTGTCATCCATTCTCCACTACTCACAATAAATTAACCCAGATTAATTTCTATCATGTTCCTAGAAAGCTAATATTATTATATTATTTAATACATTAAAGGAAATGGCCCAGGATTTTTTTACCTGATTTTAAATTTCAGTTAACTTTAACAGCTGTTGCCAATGCAATTTATATGGAGCAGAAAGTCTTTTTTCTTGGAAATATACTTTAATTAGGTAGGATGTTTTCAGTTTCCAGGATACCATATACAGTAGTTCATTTACTGCTTCCAATTACCAGTTTTGGTATCAATTGCCATGTACAGATAACTCAGAGTGCTAAAGCAGATGATCATAAACAGGAGAGAATGCACAGCTATTAAAACAGCTGTTAAAGTTAACTGAAATTTGAAATTAGGCAAAGAAATTCTGGGATGTTTGTTATTCTTAGATTCTGCTGAAATTAATGAGGTAAGTTAGTTATGACATAACCTAAATCTCACTGATTTCAATAAGTGCACTTAAAGGAATTAGGATCTATCCCTCTCTGTAGTTTGACATCTACGATATTTGATAGTCTAACTTAGAATGAAACATATTTATTTTATATAAATATCATCTAAATCAGCCCCAAATAGCAAAGCTGCATGTACTTTTCTAAAATAAACCAAATAAATAAAGTAAAAGTCTAACTCCAGTCCCCCTGAATCTATTCTTTCTCCATTAATATTCTGGCCAACATCATCTCCTTCTAGTTGAACACATAAATGTTACATAGAATTATGTTTTCCCCATATTTGGCCTAAGCTGATTCCCAAGCAAAGTGGACAACTTCTGACTCAGGTTCAGTCAAAGTGGTCTTTTTTCCATTATGCTGAATGAGATCCTGAACTAAATCTGGCTAGGAAGCATACTTAGTATTTAATGATTTGTGTAATTCAGCCTTTGGTGGATGACTCTGATGATCATATATTTTGGGTGCTTTTAGGCAAGTGACTAATAGTATTATCTGCACTGCACCCTTAAGTTGTTTCTGTCCTGTGCTGATGCTGCCTTAACTGTAACCTGACTTTTTAAAAAAATATCCCCATTGCACCACTGTTCTGCCCTCTCCCCTTGCCATTCCAGCAAAGCAATTGCCCATCACTTTTGTTTTGGTGGGTAGGTCTTACTGGAAATATAAACTTTTATATGTGTGTCTTTTATACTTTTATCCATACATATAGAAATATATGTATGCAAAGTTAAATTTATACATACAAAGTTAAAGCAACAATATGCTCACCTATGCAGGCATTAAAAGTAACTTTAAAATAAAAATTCCTTTTTTGCATTTGCCCTCTGTTTGTCATTAAGATCTGTGGCAGCATCTATTACAGATCTTATTTTTAGTAGCATAGTGGCTATAAGATCCCCAGCAGATATAAAAAAATAAATTCTACCTACTTTTCTGCCTTTTTTAAAAAAATAAATCCATGGTGAGACATTTCATCATTTTTTCCAGCCATTTGTGGTAGAATTTTTTCTTTTTAAGAAAAAAGCAATCATTGCTTGGTTTTTATTCAAGACATGCCAAGAGAGTGTGATAATTGCTGTGTGTAGAGGAATGTGGAGATAACTTTGACATAGGTGTGCAGGAGCAGTTAAGGGAAAATAAAAGACAAACTCAGTTCTGGGAAAGGGGAACAAACTCACAATAACCTTGCATCAAGGCTGGTAGGTTTCCAAACAAACAAATCTTTATTATAGTCAAAGACCAGCATAGGTAGGTTTCCAAGATTCTGTTCTTACTTCCCACAACTATAAAGTAGCCTTCCAGTAATCCTTGCAATGCCTGTTTCCTGACCTGGCCTACCTCAAAATGCTGATGCTATACCACTGAGGGAGACCTTCTTGAGGAACAGATATTCTTGAGGAAAAGCTAAGATGATGAGGGGAGGGGACATTTCTGCCCCTGGACAGTAGCTAGTCAAAGTTCAGGGGTTTGTCTAGACAGAAAAACAATTTTAAAAAACAGGCAAACTGGACAGCAATGCTTGAAACCAGAAATGCTGCTTTCAACTTTGAGCAGAAAACCACCAGGAGAGGTTGCACTCAAAGGGGGATGGATGTAGACAGAAGGTGACATTCTATTCTCAGTTTCTGCCTTTCAGGTTGGCTTAATATGTCTGTGCAAATACACCTCTATCTTCTTAGTCTTCCTTTCATCTTATTCAGTTGTGTGACATTGTAAGATGCAATATAAGGCCACTTCCTAGGGAGTATAGCATTACACAATCACAGGTTGGAAGGCATCTTGGAGGTCATCTGGTTCAACGCCTTGTGCGGAAATGTTCATACCATCCTGGACAAATGGCTATCTAATCTTTTCTTGAAAAACCTCCATTGATGGAAAAAACACAAGTTCAGGAAGCAGGCTGTTCCACTGCTTAATAGCTCACACAGTCAGGAAATTCCTCCTTGAGTCTGTCTTCTGGGGCATTAGCTATCTACCCCAGCTTTGTGTCATCCACGGATGTTATGAGTATCCCTTCTTCCTCAGCTAGGATGTTAAAGGAATTAGTGGGTGTCATTTCAGAGCCACTAAATGAAATATCTGAGAATTCCTGGAGCACAGGGGAAGTACCAGAAGAGATAAAAGAGAAAATGTTATTTCAATATTTTAAAAAGTAAAGAAAGCTTGACATCAAAATACTAGAAAAGTTAATCAAACAGTGGCCTTGTGAGCACTTTGAGACTAACAAGGTGATCCTTCATTTATGAAGATGTTGAAGAGTACAAAGAGTATGAAGGTGTACAAAGCATACGAAGATGTTGAAGAGGCTC
This sequence comes from Candoia aspera, assembly GCF_035149785.1. Taxonomy (NCBI): domain Eukaryota; kingdom Metazoa; phylum Chordata; class Lepidosauria; order Squamata; family Candoiidae; genus Candoia; species Candoia aspera. The sequence goes on from NC_086154.1 coordinate 228,625,112, forward strand.
AGGACAAAACCTTGAGGTACCCCATTGCATATCTCTTTCCATATAGACATAGACCCATTAAGGACCATGCATTGGCTATAGTTGTTCAGCCACCTGTGAATCCATCTGGTAGTGGTACCATCAGTCCAATATTGTTCCAGTAAGAAGGCAGGTATGGTCTACTTTATCAAATGCCTCACTGAACTCTACTTATACTATATCCACAGCATTCCCTTAGCCCACTAATCCAGTCACATTGTCAAAGAAAGCAATAAGGTTTGTACGGCACAACCCTGTTTTGAACAAATCCATGCTGGCTTCTGGGATCACCCTGTTAGTTTCTAAGTGCTTACAAGGCCACTGTCTGAATAACTTTTTTAGTATTTTGATGTCAAGCTTTCTTCCCTTTTTAAAATATTGGAATAACATTGGCTCTTTTCCAGTCTTCTGGTACTTCCCCTGTGCTCCAGGAATTCTCAGATATTTCATTTAGTGGCTCTGAAATGACACCCACTAATTCCTTTAACACCCTAGATGTAATCCATCCAGACCAGGAGACTTGAGTTCATTTATAGCAATTTTTCACCAGTTCTTTACCTGTTTTGATCTGCATTTCCCCTTTGCTTCCTATGCTGCAACTTCAAAAAAACTGGGCCCCTTGCACCAGGTGCAAGGTAGGAATTAGGTAGCTCCTCCCTATTGCCTGTCACCATCTTGCTACCTTCTCCGACCAGTGGGCCAACCACTTCCTTCATTTTCCTTTTGTTCCACGTGTACTCCAAAACCTCTTTTTTGTTATTTTGGGCATTCATAACAAACCTTAGCTCATGCTGAGCCTTAGCCTTCCTGACCCCATTCTTGCAGACTTGGGCTATTTTCCGATATTCTAGCTTTATTATACCCCATTCTTTCCATTTTTAAAATCTGTCCTTTTTGTTTCTGAGTTTATCAGAGAGATTTTGGTGTAACCAATCCAGTTTCATTAGGTGTGTCCCATTGTTTTTCTCTCTTTGGTATTGTTTGGGTTTGTACCTTTTAACTGATTATCCCTTTGAACTGATTTCTGAGTAAATATGCAAAAAATGTGCAGGAAATTGATATGTTGCTTTCCAGCATTTGGATATTAATTTATGATCTTCTGTTTCAGCAAGATGCCCATCGTTTTTGCCAAACTGAATAGATGAGTCAGTTATTTAGTGACATACTCTTTAATGACAGAGTTTCCTCTCACCAAACAAGTTAGTATTACAGAAATCCAGACACTAAAGCCTTACTTTAAAAAATGCACCATGCTGTGACTAGGAATTAAAATAGAGAGGAGAGAGAGAGTCAGTGAAGTAGAATACGGCATGCTGAGCTACTGAACTGGTAGCTTGTGGGAAAAGAGGCATTTGCAAATATGACCAAATGATTTAATTTCCAATTATTTAGGAGTGTGAGATTGGCATCAGCTTCAGTTTCCCTGAAGTATGCTTGAAATTAGTTTTGTGTTGATAATAATGACATCTCTATAAACCTTGACAACAGGGAAAAAAATTATCGGTTGGATAAATCTGTTGGAAGGAGATATTTTGAATTGCATACTAGTATGAATGAAAAACACTATTGTTTTCATCCTGCTTACAGTTCCAATTCCCACTTAGCCCTGGAACTTACTAGATGCTCTGGAAGCCGGTCACATTTCAATATGTCATTTAAAAGAATTGCTGGGAGGATGAAATGAAAAGGACCATCCAGCTTGAGCATTTTAGAATTGTCTTTCTTTTTTCACTGCCTTTCAACAGCACTGCATCTGAAATGGCATCAAGCATTAGCAACTTTCAAACACTTTATATCTGACTGGAGGCTAAAAAAATGTCAATAATAAAAAAATTATCAACTCTGATAATTTGTTTATTTAGTGCCGTTTTCCCTCCTAGCATTTTAGAAAAGAACAATAAAATATACATTTCATGCTGGATATAGTGATATGCAAATATTAATCTTCAATTTTTAAAGGAAATAGGAGAGAAAACAAACAAACAAGACTAGATCCTTAAAATCATTTAGAACATTTAAGAAGTTAGTTTTTTTTTAATGGTGTAAAAATAGGAAGGTTTAATTGCAGAGGTGTGAAAATATTTCTAAACAAACACCAGTTCACCTAGTGGCCAACTTTTTCCAATAAAGGAAAAACCCCATTTGTTTATGAGATTGTGTTTGAAAATAACATTATATTTCTGAAACATGTCTTTAAAAAGAAGTAGCTGACATTTTAAAAAGAAGAGACTGAGCTTTCATATGGAAACTGAAGCTTCTTTATGTTTTAAAAGAAAGTGTCACACTGATGGCTTTTCTCTGAAGTGTACATTTAAAATATGTCTTCCTTGTCCACTTCATCAGGATGAACAGGTTCAAACTCTTCCCAGATATCTGTGCGAGACCATGCCCCAGGCATTACTACGGGATCTCTACAGCTAGAGAGTAACTCTGAGTGAATTTGAAAGACTTTATATTACCAAGGAGAAATTGGACCACCCTAAACAAAGCACCAGCCAGCTGTCTATGGACACAATAAAGACAGAAAAGTAACTATGTTTTGTTGCCTTTGTCACCCCAAGGTAACACCTAAGAAAGGCTCTTACTTGTGCTCGATCAGGTTCACTCTTCATTTTCCTCCCGTGATATCTTCATTACCAGGGTTTCTTCTGACAATCAAGGATTTCTCTGGGGTTGACATGCATAGAGAGTCGACACAGAAGCAATCCAATCCAAGGCTGTCATTGTCCTCTCATTCCACATGGCAATCAAAGCCCCAGGAACAACCTCAAGCTCCCTCTGAAACATAACCAGGCCCATCAGGTGCCTGGAGTGGATTTATTGACTAGATTCTACCTCCCTGTGGTGTGATGCAGCCTCAGTGCTCAATAGAGAGGGTCTGTCCATGACAAAGAACTGATGGTAAGGTCCTCCAACTCCAAGACACATCACCACTGCTCTGATATAAAAACCAGGTTCAACGTGTAACCCTCACTCTAAGTCAGGCTAGAGATAACTCAGATCAGACCCGTCATTGCCATGGTGGCCATGAACTCCTGAGCAGCCTAGGGATGCCTAGGGATGGCAGATTATAGTTGTCCAGTACCATAAGCCTGGGGAACTACACTACCAACCTGGCTACCGACTTACATAGTGTAATGCTATATGGGAATGATCTTGGGAGACAAGAGGAAGAGCCACAGACTGGACAACTGGCATGTAAAAGATATCTCAGCCCACAGAAGGAAAGGAAGCATGGGAAGCTTTTTAGAAGGGACCCTCCATTGTTTTCCAGAGAGTAAAAAGAAAGGATGGGAGAAATACTTTCAGTCTTGCAAGATTCTGTTAATGTAACTTTACAATAAGATAGAGTTAGTACTCGTGCTTCTTGTCTGGACTACCTCAGGGAGCTAACAGATAGGGAGTACAGATAGGGAGCTTTCCAAGCAGCAGTGGAGCTGGTACACAAGTATAGTCTCCTCTGATCACTACAGCCTAATTTCAGAAACAGCCTCATAACTAGCTATCTGTGAAGCAGCACCCCTAGAATTTATCAGAATTCAAAGGATCTTGGATAACAAGAGCTACACCACCACCTCCAGAGTCTCTGGAGCCCTGATTACCAGGTCTTGGAAAAGCACAGGGGGCTGGAAGGTGAAGACTGAGATCACCTTCCCCATAAGGGGCCAATCCCCTCTCTCCTGCTATATCTGCCCCTGCCTGTCACCACCATAATACCTTCACCCACCCTCTGTCCCCCTAGTCACCCAAGCCTCCCCAAACCCATCTGTTTCTCCTTGCAGACTAAGGGCCCTATCCAACCATCCAATCTGCAGCCACACCATCAGGCAGCTGGTGCCAGCTTTGTGGATACTTCTGGTTTGCATTCATCATTCCTTCAACCAGAATTACCATCAAACCAATTTCTCCCATCCCCTACTAACATATCTAAGTTGGTAGCTATGTTGATTGTTGTGGTTGGCTTTTGGTATACCTCAGCTATAGACTGTGTCAGTGTATGGTTTTATATACTGTATATGCATTGTTTTTTGTTGTTTATATAGTTTTAATTACTGTGACCCACCCAGAGCTATGTATTTGAGATGGGCAGTTATATAAATTGAAATAATAAAAATAAATAAATATCAGTCCATACCACTCTATGTCACACCACCCCCAGAACATCCTGCTTTCACCCAAGTAATTGGGGGAAGGCAACAAAAGAAACATTCCTTCAGGATAAAGGTGACCAAGGGTGTAGCCTTATGTCCCCCAACTCTTTCCTAGGGAAAAGCAGACAGTGCCACCCCACTTAGCATCCACCTACCTACTCCCTCCACCAAAAACCTGCTAATCCAGAGATCAATGGCCCAGTACCTTACAGTCACTAATTTTTCAAATAGCTGGGGGGGGAAAAAAAACTGTCAAGCTTTCATGGGGAAAAAAAGCAACAACATCCTCTAAAATCTCACTCTGGAGCTTTCCAGGAAGCCAAGAATGAGGCATAGGTAGGGGGAAAAAAAATAAAGATACAAGTAGACCTAATAATGACAAATGCCATCTTTTACAGAGAGCTCTGTATCTCAGTCTCCCTTCTTCTTTCTCTCTCTGCATGTATGTCTGTCCCAAGGTTTCAAAGCTTGTCTTTATACCACAATAGTCTGCTAGCAACCCTTTACTTGGTCTTTTCTGTTACAGTCAACTGCAAATTGTTTACAAAACAATCCTCTCTGTTCCCAGACATCCTGTTCCCCCACCTTGCTTGTTTCCTTCTCAGCAGGTGCAGAAGCAGTTTGGCATGGTCTGGAGGGAAACAGAATGCTCTCAAATTCTCTGACACAGCCCATTCCCAGATTCATAAATTTTGCACATTAGTTTTCTAATGGCTGTTACTTGCAAGTTTAAAATGAAGGAAGAGTGCCATGTAAGCAACCTTGAGCTTTTGAAGGAAATAAATATAAATCTAACAAGCTTGTAAGTGTTATTTACCTGTGTTTCCTGTGCCTCCTCTTGAAAGAAAGAATGCATATGTGCCTATGGGGATGCAATTAAATACATCATGGTGCATATCCATGTGGGCAAAGATCCTTTCCCCTTCTCTTGTCCGATGTATAATCCAGATTAGATTCCTGTACTGTTTCAGGTTTCAAACTCATACACACTCAGTTGCTAGATGAAAATATGAATTTACTCAAGGCTGAGTAGAAAATGGCAGACAAGGAAAGGAATGTAATCAAAACAGGGTCTCTGAGAAAGAAAGCTTGCCTGGGTAGTTTTGTTTTCAGTAGGAACATGCAGAAGAGAAGTCAAATCCAGTCCAAAGTTCAGAGAACCAAGTCAGCTTTGTCAGCCAGTCCAAAGGTCAGGGTTACAGGAAACACAAGCAAAATCACAGGAACAACACCTCAGAGCAGGAGATCAGACAGCTGTTTCCAACAGAGAAATATGGGTCAGGGCTGCCTCTTAAATCAGGCTGCAGCCAACTGTCTTTTTTTAAGAGAGTTACTCCCTTGCTTTGCAAGGAGCCTTGTTGAGCATCTTTGCTCTCCTCTCCACTCTATTCACTGAGTCTGAGGGCTTGGAGGCCTTACCTCATCATCAGACTGCTCCAGCTGTTCTGATGGTGCTTGTGTTTGATCACCCTCAGGTGATTCCTGGGTTGGTGTCTCCTGAGGCTGACATTCCACTGGTCCAGTTGAAGTAGCCTCTTCAGAGTCTGAGTCTGGCCATGACACTAGCCGCCTTCCCAGAACTCCCTCCACCCTCACTTGGGCTTCTAGGGGTATCATTGATGGAATAGACCAACTCGACATGGTGTGTGGACTTGGGATGCATCCTCTCAGGACCATTCCTCTGGGCTGTATCCCTTCTAGTCCACCAGGTATTGTAATTGGAATAGATGCCAAGAGGAGTCCAAAATATGTGCCACTTCGTACTCAGGTTCACCATCTACCATGACAGGTGGTGGAGGTGGTACATCTGATCAATGTATACTTACTGGAGTATCAAGAACCAACAGTGATCTATGAAAGACTGGGTGCACTTTGATTGATCTGGGTAGTTTAACCTGAAAGACTACTGGGTTAATAACAGCTTTGATGGGGAAAGGACCAGTGATCTAGTTTTTTAGATTGGCACTGGGTAGAAATCCAAACCAAGTCCCTGACTGATATTGATGTCGATATGATTCCTTTGCCTTCTGTACCCAATTCTGAAGGACTTGGTAGATTGTCTTCAGCTCCTGCAGGAATTGATCTGCGGCTAGGATGGATGAAGTAGGTGAAGAACCAAGGATGGAAACCATGATTCAGAAAGAATGGCGTCATTTGCTTAGAGGTGTGTTGTGCATTGTTGTAGGCAAATTCTGCTGAAACCAGGAGTTCAACCCAATTGTCTTTGGCAGTACTTTACATAGCACCAGAGATACTGCTCAAGGATAGTATTTACCCGTTCAATTTCCCATATGACTGGATGAGGGGCTGAAGAAAGATGGACTTGCACTCTCAACCCATCAAAGGGGGCCTGCCAAACCTGAGCAGTGAACTGTGGGCTCCTATCTGAAATCAGATGCTCTGATAACCTATGTAGATGGAATATGTTATTTAAAAAGAGACTTGCCATCTCTTTGGTTGTGGGTAGGCCTCCACAAAGGATGAAATGAGCTGTCTTGTTGAGAGTGTTCACAATCATCAATATGGTGGTTGCTCCCTTTGACAGAGGTAGCTCTGTGATGAACTCGAGAGACACAGCTTGCCAGGGTCTTTCAGGTGTTGGCAATGATAGTAGTTCTCCAGATGCTGTCTTGGAAATCTTTGGATTGGTGGCAAACAGGCATGAAGCAACATATTGCTCTACCTCCATCCAGAGGTGTGGCCACCAGAAATCTCTAGCCACCAAGTGCAGAGTCTTTAAAGTGGCCTGTATGATCTAATGTGGGGAAACTATTGCCATATGGCTAAACACCTGAAGGCTTTCACTTTGAAGTTTCTGTAACTCCACTCTGCTCATATGTTAATTAATTGTATAAGTCCTAAAAGGTGAACACATTTGAATTCTGCAACCTTTTATGACATCCTGACATATAAATAGACTTTTAATGGATTTGTAGAATTGGACCTGATTTGACTCCAATGTATTCAATTGTAGCAGGCCTCTATCCTAATATGTGGGGCTTTTTATATAAAATATTGCAGTCTTCTAGTTTCCTTATATTTTGCATGTTAACTGAGAAGAGAGATCAGGAACAGATCTGTGTAATCTTTCATTAGTGCTATTTTCAAGCCATTGTATTCAATGGCTCCTCTGTAATTTCCTCTACGACATTTAAAACTACATTTTATCAGAGATATAGGTGGGTGGATATTGTAATTAATGTCTTGCTACTTGACCTCTTCCATGCTATCTGAATGAAATGTAATTACAATGATTGGAAAATGGAATCTCTATGTTTTATTTCAATGATTCCAGAATTATCCATGTACTGTAACTTATTACTGGCACTTCATATATACTGTAGGTTGCCTCTACTTTCAATTTTTGTTTTGTTGGCGGGAGGGGGGAAAGTGGCCCTGTAAGAAGTGATAAACAACTGATTGTGCTCATCATGCTTTATCTTATGAAGCCTAACAAAAATTTATAACAGTTTAAGTTTCACATTTGTGAGAAGCTCTTGAACATGCCCTTGAATGTGCCCTGTAGCATGAGTGATTTTCTACCAATAGAATGTTTCCAGTAAATCTCCTCTTTTGTTAAGTAAGCAAGATTCATTTCTAAACATTAGAAGGTATTCTCTGTCAATGTGCTGACTTAAAGTCGTAGTTTAAAACTGGCAAGACCCTGGTGCAAGTTGACTCTCAACCATGGAAGTTCACTGAGTGACTTCAGACCAGCAGAAGAGATTATACAGTCCTGAGAAAGGAGAAAACGTGATAAAGAAACAATTAAGTTTATTTAAACAGAGATTCTATTTTGCAGGAGTGGTCATTAATTAAATAATTAAAGTAAAAAAACAAAAAGTAGTTATTAATTAGATTAATATAATGCTGCAGAAGGTACTGTATGTATTAAAGGACCTTTTTCCAGTTTACTTCACAGAAAATCAGTGCAACCAGAAAACTGCTGGAATTGTTATGGTAAAAGACTGACACGTATGATTATCACCAACCTGTATATTCCTATCTTCATAGACACCACCCAGCAGTTCATACTTTATGACATAGACTTAACCCTCTTGTTCATACACTTCCGTTCCATGCACATATTCTTCAGTTCCATTCTGCAAGATCGGATCACCTTTACTCAGTTCCATTATATCCTTTCCCTTGTGCTACTATTGTTCAAATATGGTAGTGTGAACTCAGGAAATGCCAGATGCCTACAAATAAAAAGAAAAAGACTTGGGTGGGCCACCTGAAGCTTGAGGGCTATGGGAGGCTTACCTGGAACAGGCCTGCTGAACAGGAGATGTAATATAAATTTAATTTTTAACGTCTGTAGTTTGAACTGGAAGTACAAATGAGCAATGCTTGAAAGAGGTTTAACTTTTCATTTTATTCTGCTTTCATATCATCAGGCTTTCAAATCCCATGATTCTCAGTGAAAACAAACATTTTCTTAGGGACGTGTCCCATTCCTGCTGTATCTATGACTTATTTTAGTCTGCCAAAGGTCAATTTGCTTTTCTGTGTGTTATAATTGGTTTTGTAATTTAAAGCCATAGCTGCAAATGGAAAGTATGTTTAATTTATTTAAAGTGCTGGTTATTTAATTTTGTTTCTGTCAGGTTTGCATCCTTTGTAAGTTAAACTGACTTTAAATTTTAAATAATTCACATTGTTTTTGGAACCCAGCTTCCTGGATCCAAAATAAACCACAAAATTTATATTGTGCAATTATTATAAAGGGAATTTTGAAGCAGCAGGCGTTGCCTTCATGTCGGTCAGTACTGCCTCCATCTGCTAAGGGGATATTTTCACTCCCAGGTCTCATCTAGTATAGTTTATGTACTTTGTCTGCCTTGCTTCCAGATTTTCTGTTACTGGCTCAGATCCTTGCGGTTAGTTTTGTACATGGCTTATCTGATTACAAGACAATAAAGCTTAATCTTTTCATTAGTGAAACTGATAAGGGTTGGAAAGACACAGTTCTAAAATGCTGGTGAGAGTTATGAAGTATCCAGAATATATGGACCACAGGTGGCTTTTTTTTTTTTTAGTTCATGTGTGAACTTCTGTGTTAGGAATCTAGACTGGTGTGATATTAACTTGCAAAATGTAATCCAAGTCCTGAATATATAGTAGCAGTAGTTTTTGCTATCTTGTATTACATTGGAGAAATTATCAATAAACCATTCTTTCTCCATATCATGCTTATAATTCTACTGGCATCAGAGGTATACCTACTGCTTTTTACAACAGCACCATAAGAAAATAATTCATGTTTCCTGTTTTGCAAAACATAGGACCTAAACTTTTTTTTTTTTTGAAAAAAATAATAGCTGTAAAGGAAATCATAGATCCAATTTTCATTTGCTTTAACCAAAAATGCAGAAATAAAGTTACTCTGAATCAGTGCAATTAAACCCAGTGCAATCAAATCCAATACCCACAGATAAAAGAAAACAAACAAACAAACAACCTGGGAAAAATTTGATGTGGTTATTATTTTAAAAAGATGAAGAGAGTATGTACATCCTACCACTTCTTCATAAGAACACATGAACTGGCCCTTTTAAAAATGGTTGCTGAGAAGATCCCCCCCCCCTTTTTTTTTTTGAACAAGGTGATTTTTCTCAAATTATTACTAGAATGATGTCATGCCTCACTCCCACATTCTGAATACTTTCTCCCCAGAACTGAGTGCAATTGCAAAATAGCAGTAGTAATTTGACAATCAAAGTTTCTCTGGATTAAAAACTATAAACTGGCCTAAGATAAATGCCTGTTCTTATGATCCCACATAAACCACTTTTTGGTAGATGTTTGTCCATCAAAAATGACCTCAACTCAAATGAGTTACTTTGTAGGAACTTTTGGCATTTTAATTTTAATTAATTGCCTATTGTGGGAACCAATCTTATCCCCTCTCAGTGGTGATGTTACTTTGTGATCACTTACAGCAACAGTAGGCAGCCTTTGATGGAGTTAACACCCTTTTGATACTCTGTGGGAAAGAATGGAAAGAACAAGGATCCATTATGTGTGGATCACTTTCTTTTCTTCAGGTTCCTTTCTTTCAGGGTAGAATTTTTGGAGGGTACCTTGTGCTATCTCTTAGGAGGCTTGCACCATGGTTTTTATGTGTTTTCTACTGCCACTAATTTCAGTGACAGTGGTTAAAGAAATCTCTTGAACAAACAGGTGTTGGGCAGTTCCTGTGGCTCTATGGCCCTGGTTGCCTTTCCCTGATCTAGACACAGAAAAGCTATAATGGGGTTGCTGGTTTTTTTTTTTTTTTCTTATTTTTCTAAAGGCCAATTCACATGCTGTCTAGGGACAGTGCATGGTCTATTTTCAGGAAATATATGTAGATATATTTGTGAAAGTGAACATATTTGCAGAAATGTTAAGATGCTTTATTGTATAACCAACCATAAACTGATATAAATACTCTAATCCATTAGTAGAGTGTTAGAATGGTTAGAACACTGTGGGCAGTACGGGAGGAAGATACTAAATAGAATGCTGCCACATTATGAAGGCAATTTCAGCTATCTCAATAAATTAGAAGGCAGGAGTGACATTATTCCAGCTGAGTGTATCTAAAAGTCATTTTTGGAAGGCTACCAAAATCATCCTCCTCCTCCTCCTCCTCCTCATCATCATCATCATCATCATCTGATCCCAACATTTACCACTGTTTCCTGAATTTTAACAAGGGACAAACAGACCCAAGCAAAAGATGGATCAAACATATAAAGTTATTTGGTAACATTTCACTAAATCAGTGTTTTGTGATTGATTGTGTCCTCACTGAAGCCACTCTTTGTGAGAAAGCCCCAAATTCCAAATGTACCCAACAACTCAAAAATGTTGGAGGCTTTTGGTCTAGAGAGCTACAGTGTAGTAAGGCACCATGCTTCTCCTGCTATTATTTTTGAAGCTGGCTTTAAATAAAATGAATATATGATGGAATTATCTTGGGTAGTGTAACAAAGGCAAAAACAAAAGCAAAGGGGTCTCTGCAGTAAATCAACCCACATGATATAAAAACAAAACACATTTAACTCAACTGAATTAGCAAGTTCAGTGTGAAAGCACATCACTCTGCATGCTGGCACAAACAATTGCCATGCTTTCCCATCAAGACTAATCTTTTAAAGTTAACTAACATTCATCCAGCTATTATAAATGCTAGAGTTGAAAACTGAGGATTCCTTTCAGCTATGAACATAAAGATAAATGGTGTCAAGTGAGGTGTGAGACATGTGGAGGAGAGGAAAAAATATTTTATCTGGAATCTTTGAGGGTTGCTATAATGGAAAAAACAACAGTACCTAGTATAACATTGTTGGTTGTTCTAATTTTGCCACCACTGTGTAGCCAATTGCTTTACACTATTAAAATGAACCCATAGGCAATCCTTTATCTCAGGAGGTGTGAAAAAAATACTTTCTTAGACTCCTCACAGGGGGTATTAAGGTTTCATTCATAGGTTAGGGTTGAAAGAGGAAAGATGTATACATACAGTGGGTAGCCTTCTATCATTTGCTCAGAAATACCTGAATTAAGAGCTGTAATAAAATTTGCAACTGTAAACAAAGCTGCTGAATTGGTATGTTTCGTGTTATAGTTGATATGGGACTGTTGTCTCCATTCCATGTATCTTTTATATACATAATCACTAATACAATAACATCTTAAACCACTATAACAAACTATCTTGTTATGCATGATGGGAGATAAAGATCAATTCCACTTGAGCCTCAAGTTCAGTTTGGTTTCTTTCAGCCCTGGTCTTCAGTCTTCTGAATAACACATCTGCTATGGTGGTACACCTTGGAATGTCCCTTGTGAACTCAGTGTGCTTCACCCATTTGACAGAGTATGTGTTCATCTTGATCCTTCCTATCAAGATAGAAAACAGCCATAAATTGGGAGCACACCTACTCAGCCTCAGCTATATAGCTGAAGAATTTCATCCATTCCTCCCTCTTTTCAGTTTCCCAGACAGATGCTATCCAGAATTCTGACTCCTCCCAGCAGTTCAGCAGAGAGGTTGAACACTCCAGCTTCCTAAGCAGTGTGTGGCTTCAGGGTGTACACCTGATACTTTCAAGGTTGGAGTATTGTCCCTGGGAATTTAATTAGTTAACAGACTCCAATATCTCTTTGGAGCAGTATGGCCTTTGCCAGTTTGCTTGTGTTTTGTTCACCCTGAGAGGCCTGAAAACTTGAGTGCCTGGCTTCAGCTCCCATTCCTTGACATATTTTTCATAGCAAGCCTATCGCTTGGTTTGGGTCTCACATAATGTCCTTTGGACAGGCTTCAGGGTCTCTTTTAGAGTTGGTCCACAATGTGCAGGATATTCAGGTTGGTGGGAAGTTTTCCTCCTTCCCTTTAGTGCTAAAGGGCTCTGGCCTTCCTTCCCATTCACAAGATTGAAGGGGAAGAATCTAAGATTTGGACATAGTATTGCCCAATAATCAAACAGCAATTGAGCAAGCATAAGTCCCTCTTCTTAGAATACGCATTAAGAAACATGAATCATAATGTATGATTTAAAAAAAAAAAAAACATTGAATGGCCATGTGCATTCAGAATTGGCCAGTAATTTTGATTAATTCTTTCATATATGGACATCTTCAGATGTTTTCTTCCCCTTCATTACCTAAGAGAAAAAATAGTGTAGCTTAACTTGTCCTACTGTGTTCGACGTGAAGAGATGTAGAATGTTTTTGGATTAAAATCTCTTCTTTCAATCTTCTTTAAAAGATTCTTTGTAGTATATTTGTATATAATTATGTGTCTTGTATATAATGCAGTCATGCATTAAAAAAGCAAATCAAGAAATATGCCAACTTAACTTTTGTGCCATGTATACAAAAAATACTTTTCCCCAACTATCATATATTAGGCTCTATGCATCTGTTTTTAGGACACGCAGGGCTGACTGTTGCTACTGAGTGATATACAGTATATAAATATTTTGATTGTGTAATATGTTTTTTATCTTTTGCTCATCACCCAGAGTTCCATTGGTAAGATGGGCAGACATAGAAATAGGTTAATCAATCAATCAATCAATCACTCAATCAAGCCCAAATGCTGACAAAAGAAGAAAAAGGAGAGATCACCAGGTAGTATCCTGAAGAGCTTATCATCATGATAGGCATCATTTATCAGACATGATATAATTGGTGGCATACCTGTCCCTCCATCATTTCTAGGTAGGACCTCCAAGCCCACTTCTGTGTATATCCACATTTGCCTTCGATCTTTCAGCCCTGTACCTCAGCAAGGTAGGAAACCAAAAAGAATGAATCAGTGCTATATTAATTTGGTCTATGCATCGAAGATATTGCTCATGTTTCATTTGATTGTCAACTGTATGCTTCTTTTAGGCTTAGATATTTAAAATCCCTACTTGAAAGAGCATCCCATTGGGACTTGAATTGCAGATTGTCCTATTTCCTTCTGGCCTCTAATGTATACAGTTTTGGCAGAACTGCTAAGTTTATAGACAAGGCAGTTCAGCTAAGAATCTGTTATACTGAACAGTTTGGGATATCGTGTAAAGGCGATGTTTTATATGAACAGTGATTCTTTGTATTTAGCACATATGTATTTTGTTATTGTATTTTCTTTTACCTATTTTATTTTTGAAATAGAACATGAATGTTATCTTTATTTTTTTGATATGGTCATAAGACTAATCAATCAATAAACTATCTGATTTGCTCTATGGTTTTAAAAACTGAACTCTGTAATGCACAGACCAAGCTGAATCTCTTCATTTACTGTATGTTAAAATCTACACTGCTCAGAGTTCTTCCTCATATATGAGCAACTGGGGGAAAAAAAAAAAAACCCTCTTCCATTTGTAAGAAATAAATTGAACTTAGAGTTTACAACAATGCACATAATTCAGGGGGAAAAAAAATCAGTGACAATAACCTCTTCAGCGACTAATCTCATTAGGCAGATTAACAGGAAGTATGAAGTCATGTAAGGGACATTTTAATTGAAACAACCATTAAAGGAAACTTACAAAAATGAAGGACTACTGAAAGCCATCAACTCAAGTCTAATATAAATCAATAGATATCCACACAGAAAGACCATATAAAAATACCCTGGAGCCAAGCTATTGCATTTCCAGGAGGCTTCATTAATTAATAATTCCATTCATTAACCCTTACCCATGGGAGAACATATTAAACTGAGAAATTAACACAATAATGGCAATTTGGTATATTTTGCATTTGAACATATCTCCATTACAGTTAACAATTCACATGCAGGAAATTGGCTATTTCACCATAGAAGACTTATTGCTGATAATGAGTTGCTGTGTATAGCCTCATCGTTATGAAAACATTATTGTTGTTCCTGTTCTACAATTACCAAATAATACTAAATATGTTCTTGTCTAGAAGACCTAGCTAATGTATGAATACACTTGTGCTGCCTTATTGCAACCTGAATGTGGTTTGTCACTGTTAAAGTAGCAGTGTTTGAAGAGCTTTTCAGGGGTATGGAATATTATTTTATAAAATACACAGGTTAACATTTTTAGTACAGTGAATTGTTATGCAATCATTTTTAAATTTAATATCTTTATTTTTTTCTAGCAAAACAATCTTTAATTTTACAAAAAAAAAGAAAATTGAAAAATTAAAAATGCAGACTAAAGATACAAACTAAGAAGGAAAAAAACTATCTTATATTTTATATTTATCAATAGTCACTGGTTTACCAGTTAATTCACTACTATAATATAAACAATACAAAATGTTATTGTGAGATATCACAAAATCTCTGCCATAATCATATTGCTGCATTCTTTGATTGGTAGAAAATATTTCCATTTCCAAAACAGGTAGATCACACATTTCTGACAACCATTCCTTCACCTCTGGAATAATACCACTTTTCCAAATTCTTAATATAATTCTTTTTGCCACCTGCCCATTCTCAATACAACCAGAATTCCTGATAAACAGTCAAATTCCAAAGCTTTGCTATATAATTCAACATTACATTAACATCTTTAACATTTAAAGATTTTCCATAAAACTACTTATATACATTAATACACAATCCCAAAAAGATACTAAATGATCACATGACCATATCATGTGTGTCAGTGAAGCCTCAAATTTCTTACACCTCCAGCATAAAAAAATCTGATGTCCATCATTTCAAATACATTCTTTGGGGAGTCCAATACAGCCTAAATACATTTTTTTTTGATGAATCAACCTTAATCTCAAATCTGAAGATATCATTTTTATAGGTTTATTGAGATCATAATGATTCTGCAGAGAGAATATGATATACCTGCAACCTAGACATTACCTGTTGCACCAATGTTATTTTTTTCCTACTGTAAGAACTGACACTTTGGATCCCAATAATAACCTGACTCATGCACAATTGGAATATGCAGAATTCAGATTTATTGATAATGTGTACAGATCAAGAGAAAAGCTGCAATTGAAGATTCCCACCTAAACTACCTAATTAAAAGTTAGTAGACACCCCATTCCCCCCTGACATCTCTTCCCACCTAATTCCAACAGTCAGGCATGCCAAGTACAGATGTCTCTGATGGTATGACCTTGACTTCCCCCTTAGCCCAAACAGAATAGTTTCACACTCCTTGGTGTTCCCCCTCCCAACTGGTTCTTGACAAGTGTTGACTCATCATGGCAGATGAACACGGTCAGACAATTCATCAATTATTTGATTGTGGAGTCTGACACCTACAATGAATCAGACTGAAGTTGGAATACGTTTGCAATTGTTCTAATAACTGAGCAGAAAAAGTTCATAGTTCCAACAGGATTATATCATTGTCAGGATCCAATGAATATTTTTCCCACCACAAATACATTTTGAAATTAAATAACATGATGGACCTAGGGATTAGTGAGCTCTCAGGAAAGTAATATTTCATCCTTAGATTTTGCAAAATATGTGAGTTTATTTTCGCTCAAATCTGCTTTCTTCCATGGGACTTTTTCCAACAAATGTTGGAAAAGCAGTTTGTTTACAGAAACTACTTGCTACAGCATTCAAGCAGATTTCTTTGTTTTTATAAACTAGTACCACATCTTTTCTTACCTCTCAAAAAACAAATCTGTAACATACAGTTACCAAATCTGGGGGAAAAAAGTGGAATCTAAAAGGGCCATAAATGAGATCTTTTTGAGTTCTAGATTTCTTTACCAATCAGATTAAGCTGGCATGTGTTTTCATTGCTGTCACTGGAAGCATTTTTTAATTATGACAAGGCATTTGCAGAAAAGCCATTAATTAGTACTAGTTATCTCCTTTAATCTGATTGCATAATGGAAAAACATGGCATTGTCATCCCAGGCCACTTAGACACTTACAGTGTATACCTTTCTTTTTAGTTTCTGACAGTAATGTGGTAGGATTATGGGATTTAAACAATTCTTAAATATCCCAAGGCTTTTGAGTAGTTTTTATTCTGTTTGGCAGGTAAATATAAAAGCAATGAATTCCCAGCTCTATTATGATCATTTTGTGTACTACTGACAAATACACAAATCAGAAGAAAGAAGTAAGATTATAACCTTCCAGAGGATCAGAATGCATATTATTATATGGGTTATTACATATTAAAAATCCATTTGCCTACAAACTGTACAAAAAGAATCCATTGTTCTCAGATTCTAGTAGACAATTTTGAAGGCGTTAAGAATTGTTCGAATGTATGCTATTAGTGAATTTATGGAAATAATGCATATCAAACCTGTACATACATGCTTACATTATCAAACTAGTGGGAAGGAATCAGGGGAATCAAACTGGGGCTTCAACCTAAGAGATTTAGATGCAGATTGGTGTTCTGCTAATAATTGGATAGTATTTATTTGGAGCTTGCAAGAAAACAAAAATACTGCAAATCAGGGAATGAAAAGCAATGACTGTTATTTTTACTGCTCAGATTCATTCAATTTTACTGCTTTATTTTCATTTGCTGTGAAGATTCCAACAAAGAAAAGATCTGTAAAAAGATTTAAGAGTATAATAAGCAAATAAATGAATAATATATTAATCAGTATATGGGTGGGCAGGCCAAGGTAACTTACAGCTTTTTGCTGTATAAGGCTTGCATACTAAAGGAAATGCATGAATAACAACAATGGAAAACACAAGTTCCTCTACATGCACCTTAGAATTAGCTAATTCTAAAATTAATCAATGGCTTTTGGAACCACTGTCTAGTGATAGCTAGCCTTTTACAATTGGTTTTCATTACATTTTCATTTCTTGTGATTTGTTATAATAATTAACATTTACATTTTAGCAAAACAAACTGAAGTTTGGCATACACAGTAATATTAGGCAATTATATCAGACATATCTCAGCATTATCCATGAGTTGAACTATCCAAATGAACATATCCAAACATAATTTAGGTCTCTAAGGGAGGGAAGACACGCCTGCGTATACTTTGTTATACCTTAGACAGCTTAAGAACCAAATTATCTGTACTTAGAGGACTGTGCCTTCCATCTAGAAATGCAATAAAATTTTGGTTAACTTCAGGTTCAAAATGGCTATTGAATAAGAAGGATTCTGATGTTCCTTGGTAAAGCCTTCCTTCCTTCCTTCCTTCCTTCCTTCCTTCCTTCCTTCCTTCCTTCCTTCCTTCCTTCCTTCCTTCCTTCCTTGGTAGCCAGAAGTGATAAGAGAACAGAGAACTTGATACTTTGAAATGTACACTTATTGTATAATAAAATGAGAAAAAATAAATTGAGGATCTTGTTTCTTTATCTTACTTGTAAGACTTTCTGACACATAGTTATACTTTACTAAAGTTAGAAATTAATCTTAGAAATAAATAATGATAAAATTATTTTGATTGTATTTTGTCTTCTGGCTAGCATAATTCTTTGAAAGGAGGCATATTGCCCTGTTCTGCATAACACTATCAAAGACATTAATCATTAATCAAAGTCATGCTATCCCCAAGCAATCAGTGATAATCACTCTTTTCAAACCATCTCCTCTGCACATTTCAAAATCACATTATTACAAACCATTCTAATGGTCTGAAAACTTCCCTATGATTATGTGATGTAGTGGAGAGGAAAATCACACCAAAACTAATTACTGGATAATGAATTGATGTCAGTAGTGTATTCTCAAAGGAGTCTTATTATTTTTTTTTATGCATTAACCTGACCTTTATTTTAAGACAATGACCTTATCAATGAGAAGCTTGTATTTATAATAATAGTAAGACTTGGCTCACAAACTGGTATACAGTTATTGCATTTTAATCACATCTGTTGATTTTCTTGATTTATGTCAAGAAAAATAAAATCTAGTATAGCAGCTGAACTCCTATCGAAATAATTTTTTTCAGTTTGCACATTTTATCTAGCACATGAAATAAAATCTAATTTATGAAACTTTCTGCCCAAACAAAAAGTACTGGTCTATAAAGCAGGGGATGGGGGCCGAATCTTTTTCAGTCTGAAGCTTAATTTGGAGTATACTGATGGTTCTGTCTGGACAAACAAGGGGAAAGGATCTTTGACCACATGTACATGTACACCCATTTATCCAGTTAACGATCACACAGACACATATGCGTTCTGTTTCTCACATACTCACACATAGATTTTTCTGCCCACATATATATACTGCCCAACACACTACATACTTACCTTCCATATTCTTAGACTCAAGACACACATATTTTCCGTACATATGCAGACATACACATCTACCTCATGAGATATGTCACATCTTGTGTGCATATTTATTTATACTTTGCTCTCCAGCTGTGCCAGGGTGAGATGCCCTGATTGGACAGAGTTGTAAATTGGTCTCAAGGTTTAGGGATTCTTTTTGCCAGCTCCATGCAAAGTATTGCATAGACTCCAAAAAACATCTTGCCTAATTAAGATAACTGGGAACAAATATGCCTACCTTTTGATGAAAGGCAGATGTTTTAGGCAATAAAGCTTGGTTGTTTGAGGTTGTGGGACATTGCTGATATTGCATTTGTTCTGTGTGGATTGGAAGTGCTGTGCAAATCAAGGTACAGTTGGAGGAGGGATCTGCACCAGGGGACCCAGCAAAAACAAGCAGGATCAGAAATAGAGATTTGTAGAGTGGAGTGGCTGGTGGAAAAGACTGCTGCATTTGGAAAGGACAGACTAGCCATCAGCAAGGACAATTGGCAAAGATGCTGGAATCCCAAGAAGTTAAGGAGAGAGTTGTTTTTTCCCTCTTCCTTAGGCTGAAAGCAAGCCAAGAGGTGAAAGTACTGAAGCTGTCTAACACAATGAACATATCAAAGAAATGATTAAAAAAAACCTTGTGGGAATCAGGGAGTGTAGTGCTGGTGGTTTCACCAGAAGATTAGCAAGGAGAAATTGGACAGTGGTAAGTACCTCTTTCCTTTAGGTACATGGTATATAGAACTCTGTATGATTCATATTTTCATCTAATGGCTCAATATTGTAGTGTAGAATTAAGCAAGCATTTATTTTACTCACTAAAGGGTATACTTGGGTTATAAATTCTTCTTCTACTCTTTAACTTTGAGATGGTCTCATTGCCACCCAGTATAACCAAGGACTCCTTAACCTTGATGGTCTGATTCCTGGCATGAAGGCAAAGCATGCCAAGATCCTCCTTGTCCTTGGTAAAATCCAGTGAGATGAGATCACTGAAAAGCAGGTGTGATTAATTTTGATTCAGAGCCCATATAAGCTAGTCAGAAACCTCCATGGGATGGAACTTTTGATGCAGACCTTACTGGAAGGGTGCTATAAGTTTGCTGGCTTTGAAGGGGTCTACCCACCATAATCTCTCTTAGGTTCCCTAACTGGCAGAAGGTACACAAGGTCTTTTTTTTTCTTTGTGTTGTCATATATTTCAGTATTCTTGGATATGATTTGATTGCTGCCTCATGTTATATTATTATGTTATTTTCTTTTTGTTCTTTGGAATAAAGCTTTAAGTACTCATACTGTGTGGACATTACATCCAAATCCAAAAGAACCTGTGACCCAACCCTGCTGGGCTTGGGATGAAGCAATATAGGGAGAATGGGAGTAAGACATCTGAAAAACGGTGAAAAAGGCTCTGTGGAGAGCTGTATTATGGTTTATTAAGCTAAGACCACTCTTAGATAAGCCAAAAGTATTTACTTGAAAAGCACTGTATCAATAAACTTCATGATAATTTAGAGGAGAACAGTGTGTGTGTATATTACTGCTCCTCCAACGGGAGGAGATGGGCGCGGATAAATAATATAAATAAATAAATAAAATATCTGGAAAGTCTCATTTTCCAACACTACTCTTGTACATGCACATACCTGCTGTAACTCTTTCCACTGCTCATCATTGTTCATAACTGTTGTGCCTCTTCCTTGGGAGTACAGAATTTTTAGCAGGAGAAATGCAGTTATCTTATTCACTTTCAAAGGACAAACTTTGCAGCCCAGCCCATAGTTAATTGGTAAACTGTTTGGGACTGCAGGAGTTTGCTATGAATTTCAGAGGTGCAGTGTAGATTTCACTAACATTTTATAGACTGTTTGGAACATTGCTCTTGGCTATATAGGGCTAGGGCTTGCATCTGACTTGCTAGCTATAGGCTGCACACTCTGTTCTTAGGGCCACAATTCTCTAGCTTTATTTGTCATAATGAATATGACAATGGAGAAAGAGAAGTAAACTGTACTACCAGTGCTGCTACGTGGATCCCTGTGCAACATGAACCCCACTGGCCATATATCTCCATGCCTTTCTAGTGAGGGCATAGATAGGAGATATCTGCTCTCTTTGTCCTTCATGCATCAGTTCTCTGTATCTGTACATGGGATGAATGAACTGGTCCCACCACCTTGGGTCTCCCTCTGTGTCTAAAGGCAACTGTCTATAGTGGAGTCCTGGGAATCTGCATGCTCCTGTTCCTTTCATCAAAATGATGAAAGTAATGTTGTGCTATTGCACTACAAGTTCTGTCTGTTTGGGACACGGATGGGGATATCATGACACAGGTACTGAAGGGAAGAGACTTGTATTGTGACAGCATGAAGCTTTCATGCTGAAGATATTACAGGTGGAAGCTACCTTGGATCCATGGAGGTTCTCCACATAATTGAGAGATGGAGGGCAACATGTTGATAGGGTGTTCATCCATCTCCTCTAGAACACAGATATATTACTGTTGGTTTGAATAATTTTTGAAGAATGTTGCATTAGGTTCCACTAGGTATTGAAAGAAAGATTGACCCCAAAGAAAGTATTGTCATCTCTGCAGGATTAGTTCAACCGAATCCACACAAATATACTCAAGAAGTAAGTTTTCCTGGCTAAAATGTGTAATAAGTATTATGCTCAAACTTTAATCAAAATTATTCTCCAGCATAGAATATATGGTCTCCATTAAATCACGAACACTTGGAATAGGTGGAGATGAAAATAATACTTTGCTGTTGTTAACTTGCATGGAAATCAACTATTTTATTGGGACATAGGAAAATTGATAGGCAAAATGGCTTACTTTTTCACCCACAAATGGTACTCAAAATACCAGCTCTAATCCATCAATCAGGTTGTTGAAAGTTGTTTCAGGTTTATGCACAGCTAGGCTTCCTCACTACTCTGTTACTTTGGGAAATGAAATAACACTCTTAGGACTAGTATGCCATGAATTCAACATTTTAGGATCAATGGAAGATAAAGGTTTTTTGTGTGAACAAAACTACATGTAGGTAAAAGTGTTAGCCCTTTCCAAAAGTGTTGATACTTATTTTAATCAAGAATGAACATTTCAAGTACAGTAACAACACTCCAAGACTTTGGTAGAATTGATAGGTTAGACTACAATTTAACAGTGCAGCCGGAATTGAAATTCTGGACAATGAGGAGAAAATAAATGTGCTATCTGTGGATAAACTAAGCAGATAATACTCCTTAAGTATTACATTTTAGAAACAAATCCAGCCAGCCTGAAAACAAGATGTTAGAAGGATTATAGGCAAGATTAAATGACTTCAAAATATAGTATTGAAATATTCAAAGTAATTCATAATTCAACAGCACAATAGCTACTATTTTCATTCTGATTATTTTTAAAGCTGCTTTGGCCTATCTTTTCAGTCCAGAAAGCCATCTCATGCTGGCTGCCAAAAAAGGAAGCTGATCCAATGAATGAAATTCTGAATCAGAGAAAGAAGAAATGCTTTCCAGAATGAGCACTAAAAACCCTAAAAAATCCTCAAAACTGCACTTTGAATTGTCTTTGGTCTATCACAGAAGAGGCACAAGCACAGAAGGGTTGAACAGTCAGGTTACTTTCCCTATCTTAGGTCCATGAATGGGGAATATATTTATTTAGTTCCCAGAGCTGTCTGCAGGGGAGGTTAAAAAGTCAAGAGGTATCCATGATCATGTGATTCAAGCCCTATGCCCCTCTTCATGTGTGTTGCAAGCACAAGGCTTGTAAAAAAGGGACATGGATTTGACTGTGCAGTTGCGGCTGCCATCTTGACTTTTATGACATCCTCCCCAGATGTCCCTTTTAGTTCTTATTGTAATGCAAAATTGCTTAATTCACATTCTCCAAACTAATGCACAAACTGGAACTCATAGGATTGCTTCTTTTTGTTCTTCTCCATATGTTGCACATTCCTCTTCAATTAAAAGCTTTACACAAATATTTATTTATTTATTATTCAAATTCTGCTACCACCCATCTCCCCCAAAAGAGGGACTCTGGGCAGTTTACAACAAAACCATTATAAAAACAATTTACAAATATAAAATACAATATAAATAAGTATAAAATCCAAGAGGTTAACAATTCTGATCAGGTGGGAGGGGGTTTAAGGTACGAGCCAACCCCATGAACGATTGCCCACCTTCTCGCCCCATGCAAAATGGCAGAATCAGGTTTTCAGGGCCCTCCTGAAGGTCAGAAGTGAAGGCCCCTGCCTCACCTCTGGGGGCAAGATGTTCCAAAGGGCGGGGGCAACTGTGGAGAAGGCCTGCTTCCTGGACCCCACCAGATGGAATTCTCTTATCGAGGGGGTCTGTAACATGCCCTCTCTGCCTGACAGGGTGGGGCGGGTCAATGTTGTGAGGATGAGACAGTCCCTCAGGTAGTCTGGCCCCATGCCATGTAGGGCTTTAAAGGTCATAGCCAACACCTTGAATTGGACCCAGAAGCAAACTAGCACCCAGTGCAGCTCTCACAGTAAAGGTGTTATATGTGCTGATCCAGGGGCACCAAAAATAACCTGCGCAGCTGCATTCTGGACCAGCTGAAGCTTCCAGATACTCTTCAAGGGTAGCCCCATGTAGAGAGCATTGCAGTAATTGATATGGGAGATGACGAGGGCATGAGTGACTGTTCGGAAGGCCTCTCGCTCCAGGAACGGGTGTAACTGGGGCACAACCCGAAGGTGAGCAAAGGCCCTCCTGGCCACGACTGCCACCTGCTCGTAGAGCAGGACTCGTGAATCCAGAAGAACGCCCAGATTATGCATCGAGTCTGTCTGGGGCAGTGCCACCCCATCCAGAACTAAAGATGACAATTTCCCGGAAACTGAGGAGCCATCAACCCACAGCCACTCCGTCTTACCAGGGTTCAGCTGAAGCCTGTTGTTCCCCATCCAGGCCCCTACAGCTCCCAGGCACTGAGAGGGCAGTCACCACATCACTTACCTCACCCAGGATGGAGTATAATTGGGTATCATCAGCATACTGCTGATACCTCATCCCATGGTGACGGATGATCTCATCCAGTGGTTTCATGTAGATGTTAAATAAGAGAGGAGAGAAAACCGAACCCTGTGGCACCCCACAATGGAGGGGCTGAGGGTCGAATCTCTCGCTCCCAATCACCACTGATTGGGAATGGCCCTGGAGGAAGGATGTGAACCAGCACAGAACCACGCTGCCCACCCCAATTCCCTGAGCCGTCCCAAAAGGATACCATGGTCGATGGTATCGAAAGCTGCTGAGAGGTCAAGAAGAGCCAGGATGGATACACTGCCTCCATCCCGCTCCCACCAGAGATCATCCATAAGTGTGACCAATGCAGTTTCTGTCCCACATCCTGGCCTGAAACCTGTCTGAAAGGGGTCCAGATAATCCATTTCATCCAGAATCCTCTGGAGTTGCAATACCACTACCTTCTCAACCACCTTCCCTAGAAAGGGGAGGTGGGAGACTGGATGAAAATTGTCCAGAACAGTAGGGTCCAGTGATGGCTTCTTGAGGATTGAGTGCACCAGCACCTCTTTAAAGGCAGCCAGAAGCACCCAACTCCCAAAGATGTATTAACCATCGCTTGGACCCAACCACATGTCACCTCCCAGGCTGCTTCACCAGCCAGGAGGGACATGGATCTAAATGCCAGGTGGTGGCACTGTCATTTGTCATCTGGAGGATCCTGTCCACTTCCTCGGGTCCAACAGGATCAAACTGTTCCCAGATAACTGGGCAAGAATGTTTCCTTGGCATCTCCACAGATCCTGCTTCACACTTGGAGTCCAACTTGGAGTGAATCCGAGCAATTTTATCCTGCAATGCTCAGAAAACTCTTCTGCACAGCCCTGTAGGTGGGCCACTGGGCTCATCTTCCCCAAAAGGGTATGTGTGATCTTGAACAGGGCTGTGGGGCGGCATTCTGCAGATGCAATAAGAGCGGAGAAATATTGGCATTTTGCCACTCTTACCGCCACAAGTAGGTCTTAATAGCGGCTCTAACCTGTGTTCGGTCGGATTTGGTCTTTGTCTTCCTCCAGTGGTGCTCTAGACATCTCCTAAGTCTCTTCAAAACCCTCAACTCCTCCATAAACCATGGAATGTCGGGTTGGATGAGGCAAGAGAGGCTGCATAGGTTCCTGTCCAAGTCCCCGGCCACCTCCCTATTCCAGGTACTGGCCAGGGCCTCCACTGGACCATGCAGCAGATCCTCAGGTATAACTCCCAGCTCCCTCTGAAACCTAACTGGGTCCATCAGTCACCGGCGGCAGACCAGCCGAATAGGTCCTGCCACCCTACAGAGGGGGACAGCATAGGAAAATCTCAGGGTCACCAGGGTGTGATATGACCATGACAATGGGAACAGATGTGGCTCTCCCCTCAGATTACATCGCCACTGCTCCGACAAGAAAACCAAGTCCAGAGTGAGACCACTGTCAGGGGTCAGGTCCCGAATAATCTGGGACAGGTCCATGGCTGCCATGGTTGCCATGATCTCCCGAGCTGCCTCTGAGGCTCACCCCAGGAAAGGCAGATTGAAGTCCCCCAGAACCATAAGTCTGGGGAACTCCACTGCCAACCCCAAGACAGCCTCCAGAAGCTCAGGCAGGGAGGTTGCTACACAGCAGGGAGGCTGGTATAGTAACAACACTGCCAACTGTTCTCGGGAGCCCACCATGAAGAACAGGGTCTCACAAGTGGCCAGTTGTGGAGCAGGGCCCCTGAAGGCCACCAGAGACTCTCGGATGAAAACCGCCACCCCTCTTCCCCAGCCCTGGTGTCTCAGCTGGTG
This sequence comes from Candoia aspera, assembly GCF_035149785.1. Lineage (NCBI taxonomy): Eukaryota > Metazoa > Chordata > Lepidosauria > Squamata > Candoiidae > Candoia > Candoia aspera. The sequence goes on from NC_086154.1 coordinate 228,650,838, forward strand.
CCACACCTGAAATACAGCCGGGCACATTTCCGAAAGGGCTACGCCCCCTTCTGGGCTCAGCCAGGTCTTGGTGATACATGCCAGGTCTGCCCCCTCCTCTGTGATTAAATCACATACGGGGGGGCAGGTTGTTGTTAATGGACCTGGCATTAAGGAGCAGCAGCCAGAGACCAAGGCCCTCAAGAATCCACTGACCAGGCCTGGGTCTGAACCCAGAGGGCCAGAACACACCACTGGTAACAAACACTGGGGGCATCTTCCCTGAAGATGGCCCGCCCTCCGGTTCCCATCATAACATTCCCAACCCATCACCACCTCAGTAGTACACACCGCCCTATAGTCCTCAGGATTTCCAGGCCCAGTTGCCTCTACTCCCAGCCCTTCAGAAACCCTGGGTGGAAATAAGGGTTTCCTCCTCCACTCACACATCTCCAGCACTCAATCCCAGGGCAGTGGCCAGCCCCACAGTGCACCAGCTCATGCTCTCAGTGCTGCAGGAGCCTAACCAATGCCCCCACACTCTCCCTGTGCCCCCGCCCCCCCAGCCTCTCTCACTGGTCAACAGGGAGGCACCTCATCCATTCCTACCCACCTCCTGTCTCTCAGACAGGGGTGAGCACCCTTACACACAATCACACAATTCTGAACTCCCCCCGCATCACTCACACTCAGGAGTCCCACACAAACACTGGAGGGAACCTGTTAACTGCCTGCCATCTCTGGGCAGATTAGGGGAATGACCCACGCTCTGGTCTAACTCCCCACTCCACACTGTTGGGGCCTACACGCCAATGCCTATCGCAGTTATTATATTCCTTCTGCGGCTGGAAACCGCTGACCCAGCCTCTCTTAATCCCCCTCCCCCCATCTTGGGGGCTTCAGTAAGGGACCAGAAACCATAAAGGCTCACCCCCCCCACCGCCAAGATCTTTGTCCAGGGGGTTCTGGCACTGGGGGCCTAAAGTCCAAAACACTAAAGTCATCCCCTATCATCAGCCACTCCACCAAGGGCTCACTGCCAGGGCCCAGTGAAAACGCCTGGTCCGCTGCTCCTTGCTGCAAGGCCGCCGTGTCGCTGAGCTGACTCTGGTGTGCTGGAGTTTGCTGAGTTCCGCCAAGCCACTAGGGGTCAGGGAAATGCCAGGCTGCTCCTCCACACCACCTGGGCTGCCGCGTCACCTCGCATCACGTCACCTGGCTCCAGTCCGCCAAGGTCCCCAGAATCCGCAAAGTCTATCCCTGGACCTGCCGGACCCACCAGGATCCACCAAAGCACCACGCGCTCCAACCGCTTCGTCCCAGGGACTCTGTCTACCTCCACTTGTCTTCTCCAGAAGCTCCACTCGTCTCCTCCAGCAGCCCAAAGGATCATGGCTGGGAAAGTCAAAGGTATTAAAAGCCGGGAGAGTTCTTCAAGATATTAAGCCGGGAGACTTCTTCTCCCCAACCCCAATCCAACCAGTAATCAGGCAGGGGGCCGATAGTCAAAGCCCAAAGAAGCCCCAAAACTCAGTGAAGTCTGGAAATCTCCGCTTCTTGGAGTGGCGGCAGTCAGCGTCTGGTCCTGGACGCCATCTTGGATTTACCTTACCATTTAGGAAACTGTGCACAAAAAATGCATCCCTTATGATATTAATATATAAAAAGGAACACATCTAGCAACAACTGATAGGTAAAGGCCCACAAAGTTTGTTTCTACCTGTCCGATCTGGTCCGGCAGGATGGGCATGCTTCAGCTCCTGTTGCCTAAGGAATGCTGTTTGGTGGGGCCTAGAAAAGGTACCTTTTCTATTGTAGCATCTGCCCTCTAGAACATTCTCGCTCCGGAAAGCAGGATGGGCTTGACTCCTGGCTTTTCATAAGTTCTTAAAAACCTGGCTCTGTGCCTGGGCTTGGAGCCCCAGGTGTGTTCAAGGACCCATTTCTTGGTCGTATTAGTGATTATCACGTATGATATATTCTTGGCTGTTGTGCATTTTAATTTTTGTATTGTTGTAATTGTATTGTCTTTATTTTTAATTTTGTTCACCTAGAGTCACTTGCTCACATGGGCGACCATACAAATAGAATAATAAATAAATAAATAAATACCTGCATATGTTCGTAAACAGAAATACATTTAATTTTTGTGCAGATTTTTTTTTTTTTTTAAAAACATACTCATGAAGAAATGGAATTGAATGTATGCCCAGAATTGTGCTTCAAGACCCTATGCTTTCCCTCTTGATTTCAATTGCAGACAGCAAGATAACAAATGTTGGTTAATTACTCAGGCCTCCAAATGACTGCCCAGAGATGTTATCCTAAATACAATGTTAGAATTCAGCTGTGCAGGTACCTAATGTGTATATATGGTGCAAATTTTCCTAGCAGGGAGCTAATCTAATCAAATGCTGCCTTGAGTACCTTCATTATCTACATTCACCCAAGGCATAGACCTGTTGGATTAACTCCCTGCTAAAATAAAGAGAATATGCACATTTCAAAGTGACTCCTAGCTCCTTGGTTAGAACTTCAGTTAGGCAACTAACAATGCCATAGGCCAGAAGGTGCCCCCCAAAACAAAACAGAAAATTCCTTCTGTAACATAATCTAGCATGTGGAAGCAGTCATAAATCAGGGAATAGCAATGCATGGAAGGACTGTTACAGCTGAGTGCTTCAGTACTTTTCTATGTGAGATAGGTGCCTAAAGCCCCCTCCAAATAAATCTAGGGTCCATAATTACCCAACGGTATCACTTTCTCTTCTGTCTGTCTCAGCTCTATGGGTTAGAGATATGGTCAGGGGAAGCTTCCTCCCGTGTAGCTCTAAACCATCCCACTCAACAATCACTTCAGCTCCAATATAATATTTTTATAAAGTCCTGAAAAATGCCTGCACTTATTAAGGAAAGAGAGATGAATTTTCTAGTAAGAACTGAACGTTTTCTCCTAGGAAATGCAAAATGGCCTGTTTCTCCTCCTGCCTGAGCATTTAGGGTACTCTTGCTCTGCTGCATTATTTGCTATATTTTAGATACCATTTTGATGTGTCTGGATATCACCTCAAGTATAAAGTGCATTAGGAATGTCATCAAGTTAACGACCAGAACTGATCACAAGCGGTTTTTGCTTCATGGCTGATTCGGTTGTCAAACCCATATTATTGCCCAGGTTTTTCTTTATACTTGCAATGTTATGTTATTTCAAAATACGTTCAGCTGATATCAATAGAAATCTCTTCAGCAAGAAAAGCATGAAAAGATTCTTTCATATATTTGAAATGATTTTTTTCATTTTGCATGGCAACCATCTGATTTTTTAAAAATCAGAACTTACCAAAATTCACATACAAAACTGTTTATATTAAATATTTTTGTCTGAAAAATAATTACTCTTGACAGATAACAAAAAAATAAACTACAAGAACCAAAATCAACACACTTTGGATCCAACCATAACTAATAAAACCGAACAACATTAAATGACCATTGATGACTGATGGAAGGAACTTGGAGTTTTCTTTTTTTGAAGGGTGGAAAATTGGAACTCACAGATTTGTCCTAGACAGAGGATTTTGAAAGCTTAAACCCCAAATATCTGAGTTAAATCCCTCTACAATAATATTATTATACCATTGACAATACTGAACCATGCTTTGAATGTATGTATGTATGTATGTATGTATGAATATATATATATATATATGTTTGTGTGAGTATGCATGTTTCTTTATTCATTAAGTCACTTCCGACTCTTCGTGACTTCATGAACCAGCCCACGCCAGAGCTTCCTGTTGGTCGTCAACACCCCCAGCTCCCCCAGGGATGAGTCTGTCACCTCTAGAATATCATCTATCCATCTTGCCCTTGGTCGGCCCCTCTTCCTTTTGCCTTCCACTTTCCCTAGCATCAGCATCTTCTCCAGGGTGTCCTGTCTTCTCATTATGTGGCCAAAGTATCTCAGTTTCGCCTTTAATATCATTCCCTCAAGTGAACAGTCTGGCTTTATTTCCTGGAGGATGGACTGGTTTGATCTTCCTGCAGTCCAAGGCACTCTCAGGATTTTCCTCCAACACCACAGTTCAAAAGCATCGATCTTCCTTCTCTCAGCCTTCCTTATGGTCCAGCTCTCGCAGCCATATGTTACTACGGGGAACACCATTGCTTTAACTATGCAGACCTTTGTTGTCAGTGTGAAGTCTCTGCTCTTGACTATTTTATTGAGATTTGTCATTGCTCTTCTCCCAAGGATTAAACGTCTTCTGATTTCCAGACTGCAGTCAGCATCTGCAGTAATCTTTGCACCTAGAAATACGAAGGCTTTCACTGCTTCTACATTTTCTCCCTCTATTTGCCAGTTATCAATCAAGCTGGTTGCCGTAATCTTGGTTTTTTTGAGGTTTAGCTGCAAGCCAGCTTTTGCACTTTCTTCTTTCACCTTCATCATAAGGCTCCTCAGTTCCTCTTCGCTTTCAGCCATCAAAGTGGTATCATCTGCATATCTGAGATTGTTAATGTTTCTTCCAGCGATTTTAACTCCAGCCTTGGATTCCTCAAGCCCAGCATGTCGCATGATGTGTTCTGCGTACAAGCTGAATAGGTAGGGTGAGAGTACACAGCCCTGCCATACTCCTTTCCCAATCTTAAATCAGTCTGTTGTTCCATGGTCTGTTCTTACTGTTGCTACTTGGTCGTTATACAGATTCCTCAGGAGGCAGAAAAGATGTCTTGGTATCCCCATACCACTAAGAACTTGCCACAATTTGTTATGGTCCACACAGTCAAAGGCTTTAGAATAGTCAATAAAACAGAAATAGATGTTTTTTCTGAAACTCCCTGGTTTTTTCCATTATCCATCGGATATTGGCAATGTGGTCTCTAGTTCCTCTGCCTTTTCTAAGCCCAGCTTGTACATCTGGCAACTTTCACTCCATGAATTGCTGAAGTCTTCCTTGCAGGATCTTGAACATTACCTTACTGGCATGTGAAATGAGTGCCACTGTTCGATAGTTTGTGTTTCCCTTTTTTGGTATGGGGATATAAGTTGATTTTTTCCAATCTCATGGCCATTCTTGTGTTTTCCAAATTTGCTGGCATATAGCATGCATTACCTTGACAGCATCATCTCGCAAGATTTTGAACAATTCAGCTGGGCTACTGTCATCTCCTGCTGCCTTGTTATTGGCAACGCTTCTTAAGGCCCATTCAACCTCACTCTTCAGGATGTCTGGGTCTAGCTCACTGACCACACCGTCAAAGCTATCCCTGATATTGTTATCCTTCCTATACAGGTCTTCCATATATTCTTGCCACCTTTTCTTGATCTCTTCTTCTTCTGTTAGGTCCTTGCCATCTTTGTTTTTGATCATACCCATTTTGGCCTGGAATTTACCTCCGATGTTTCTAATTTTCTGGAAGAGGTCTCTTGTCCTTCCTATTCTATTGTCTTCTTCCACTTCTGCTCATTGCTTGTTTAAAACTAACTCCTTATCTCTTCTGGCTAGCCTCTGGAATTTTGCATTTAATTGGGCATATCTCCCCCTATCACTGTTGCCTTTTGCTTTCCTTCTTGTTTGGGCTACTTCTAGTTTCTTAGCAGACAGCCATTTTGCCTTCTTGGTTTTCTATTTCTTTGGGAAGTATTTTGTTGCCGCCTCCTGAACAACGTTGCAAACTTCTGTCCATAGTTCTTCCGGGACCCTATCTACTAAGTCCAGTCCCTTAAATCTATTTTTCTCCTCCCCTGCATATTCCTTAGGAATATTAGTGAGCTTATATCTAGCTGATCGGTGGGTCTTCCCTAATCTCTTTAGTCTGATCCTAAATTGTGCAATAAGAAGTTCATGATCAGAACTACAGTCAGCTCCAGGTCTTGTTTTTACCAACTGTATAGATGTCCGCCACCTTTGGCTGCAAAGGATGTAGTCAATCTGATTTCGGTGTTGTCCATCTGGTGAAGTCCATGTATAAAGCCGTCTCTTAGGTTGTTGGAAGAGAGTGTTTGTTATGTAGAGTGAGTTCTCTTGGCAAAATTCTATTAGCCTATGTCCTGCTTCATTTTGTTTTCCCAGGCTATGCTTACCTGTAATTCCAGGTGTCATCTAACTGCCCACCTTAGCATTCCAGTCTCCTATGATGAAAATAACATTTTTTGGATTGTATCCAAGCACTGCGTTAGCCACTTTACTATTAATTATGATGGCTACTCCATTTCATCTGTGGTCCTCTTGTCCACAGTAGTAGATCTGGTGGTCATTTGATGTGAAGTGGCCCATTCCAGTTCATTTCAGTTCACTGACGCCCAAAATGTCTATCTTTAATCTTGACATCTCACCAATAACCACATCCAATTTGCCCTGGCTCATAGATCTTACATTCCAGGTTCCAATGGTGTGCCTTAGAACATCGGATTCGCCATTCTCCCACCAGCACCGTCGGCCGCTAGCCGTCCTTTCGGCTTTGAGCTAGCTGCATCATCACGTCTGGGGCTAGTTGAACTCATCCTCTGTTCCTCCCCAGTAGCATTTTGACCATCTTCCGACCTGGGGGTCTCATCTTCCAATGGTATACCGACATATCTCTGGTTGTACTGATCCATTTAGTTTTCACAGCAAGAATACTGGGGTGGGTTGCCATTATGTATATATATATAGGTGAAGTAGTATATACTGTTTTAATATCTGCACAAAACATTTCCTTGCTAGTGCACCAAATCCTTGCTTTATCAGTAAAAAGAACTGCCTCCATAAATTTGATTATCTGGATTGTTTTCTCCAATCTTTGGTCATAGTGGCTTGCTAATCAAAGTGCCTCAAGAGTTGGATGCCAGTATTTTCAGGCCATGTTTGGTCAATGACATAGTTGGCATAGCCCAGCTAAGTGATCTAATGGAGGCATATCTGACCACATCTTCATTCATCCTCCAGACCTCTGTTCATTCTCTCAGATCACCTAACTTGGCCACTCTGTAAAGGGGTGATAAAACACTCTTTTCCCCCCTCACACCTTATTTCTTTGCCAGGATCCTGTGGGACTGAACAGGAAGAAACAAAAACCAGTTAGTTGTTTTCTGGAATAGGAAGTATCACGATAGGACTGTTGAAACCATGATTTGGAGGATAAGGAAACACCAGCATTATATGAGCAAAAATGAATGCTGTAACTGCCAATGGTACATCTGGTTCAAATAACAGTGTAAATAGTGGGCAAGGAAATGTATATGTATATAAACTTATTGAATACTTTAAAGAAAATATATAAACAAATACAAGAGAAAACATGAAAGAGAGTAAAATAATATAATACAGATAAATGAAACATGGATTTTAAAAATGTCATAAAGGTTATAGCTTTCTAAAATAACATTAATTAGTTATGAATAATTGTGTGTGTGTGTGTGTAAAATCAGCTTGTATTGGGGAATCCATTAGGCATTTTACACTTCCTTATTACTAACCACACGATCCTATTCACTATGTTAACCTATTAACTCTTCTCAGCACATTGTAATTATAGACACCCACACATTTAATAAGAAGGCCAGACCCTTGTGTGGAGTTTAACAAAGTCACATCTTTATTGACTTTATTTGTTTCCAAGGACAGTGGAAACAAATTGTAATCTCTATAGGCTGTGGCTGAGGACTTTATGATTCCCTCTTTTTTGTTAGTTAAGAAGATGAACTCTCTCCTTTGTAGCTTAGCCTCTTGGTTTCTTGACAAACCCAGCCTTTTATTGCATTAGGTGTCATCCAAAATTTCAAGAATATCTTCCTGAAGCAGCTGTTTTCTGCCTCCTGGGTAGCCTGCCAGCAGATTCTTATTGAGATGTTTTCCTTCCTGCTTTTTTTAGGTCAGGCACAACAGGGAAATTCATAATCCTTCTGAATTTAAAATATAATATTATATTAGAAAAAAATAATAGAAGAGTCTGGCTACCCTCCCTAAGTAAAATGGTATTAACCCAATTTCAGAAGAAATTATGATATTCACTGCAAAGGAGCTATCAAGCTTTTTTTCCCCCTTCAGGAAAATATGAACCACAGAGCAAATCTTTCCTATCTAACCAAACTGAAATCTTAATATCTTTGCCTAAATATAGTCCTTTATTGAATAAAATATATCTAATATTGTTATCCTCATTAAGAGCTAATAGTTAAATTTATCTCTAAAGCAGAGCTTACCCTCCTCCCATCCCCTCACACAGAGAGAAGAAGAAATATTGTTTGCTAATATTTAAAGCTAATGGCTGCTAAGAGAAGTGAAATCTTATGTTTGGAATATATGTATTGAATAAACATCTGAGTGTCATTCTATGTTAGGTATGTAGGACTCCAGGAAGACAGATGAGTGAAGGAATTTGGTTTGGGGTTAGGCCAAGAATGTGCAACTTTTCATTGGTAAATAATTTTTGTGGAGGTTGCAGTGGGCACCATAATGTCATGATACCATATACAGTAAGTGGGCACTTTGCTGTCTTTGCTGGTAGAAAGAAGATTCAACAACATCCCTGCATAAAAGAAACTCTCTCTGGAAGAAATAGAAACACTCTCTCATATGCCTTTGCCTGGTCCCTTCTATACAGTATAGTAAGTGTGCTTAATATTATCTTTCCAAGCCCAATCCCACACCAGCTAAGAGGCGAGTACCCTTTTCCTCTTAGAGGGAAATCTTCCTTTCCAGAAGTCATTTACACTAATCGCAGTACCTGTTGCTATTAGACATTCAATTATCTAGCAATTTTGGTAATTTCAATACCTTTTTATATAAACATTTGTCTATACTTTTCAGTTATCTATAATGTTTTTGTTTTGTTTTGTTTTCCAGGATTCTTGCATTGGTCTCTGCTGCTACAGTTACTTAAAATTAAATTCATAAATAAAATATTTTTATTTCTCACTCTTTCTGACTTAAATTAAGTCTCTATGCTAAAAATGGGATCCCAAATAATTAAAATGACTCCTTGTGACTGCATATGAAAGTGAATTCTTCTCTGAGCTATTGCTTGTACATTTCTGAATGGGAATGTTGTCTAATTCTCCAAATTAGAAGCTAATAATAACTAATCCCCAAATAGTCAAAACAACAGTTTTTTCTGGTGGGTATGTGCATGCGTGTGACCAACACACATAGCATATCTCAATGAAAAAAAATCTTGTATTATCATATAGTTGTTGCTTTGAATATGAGCAGAAAATATCAACTAACACTCTAACATCTTTTAAAACACAAAAGAGGAAATGAAAATAAAGCATTAAATTTCCAATTTCTCTTACTCCTCTTGGTTGAATAAAAACTCACTGTGGGGTATCCACTAATTTCAGTGTTTTCCTGCATTATTACTTTCTAGAAACCACTGCAATGCTATGTGAATTAAGTCCATCATCTAGTATCAAGTTAACATTTTGTTTTATGGGTAATACACATACAAGGTATTGATTCTCAGAACAGAAAGCTTTGCTCTCCTATTTTTTTTATCTTGACTTTTATTATTTTTACAAATAACTCAAGGCAGGGAACATACCGAATACTCCTTCCTCCTCCTATTTTCCCCACAACAACAACCCTGTGAGGTGAGTTGGGCTGAGAGAGAGTGACTGGCCCAAGGTCACAGAGCCAGCTTTCATGCCTAAAGCAGGGCTAGAACTCACGGTCTCCTGGTTTCTAGCCTGAAGCCTTATCTGCTAGACCAAAGTGGCTTGCAACTTTATCATATTATTCTGATATCATGTGATGATATATAGTCATTATAGCAGAGATGATTCTTCTTTAATTACCGAGTTGCATTGTTTTACTTTCCTGAAATATAAATCATGCAATGGAGAAATCATCACACTATTAACATGTATTTACTGAACATAATGGCTTTGCTAATTCAGGATTTATTTTTTCCTTACACAGAAATCCACAGAACTCTTAGCAAGTTGTTCTCCAGTTTCTTAAATCTAAACCATTCAAACTTTTTTTTTTAAAAAAAAACCCTTCTGTTCATAAAAGTTCATGAAAGTAAAAGTAGCAGCAGGCTGACTTACCATTCACTTAGATTTTAGATCTTAGATGAAGCCTGACAATGCTTCAAGAATCAGTGATAGCAAAAAATGACTTTGATTCATTATTAAAGCACATTTTTTCCTGAATTTTCTACTTTTTGGTTCTCAACAATGTATAGCTTAGAATAATAATGAACCATTATTTTCTTTACAGACGTTTCTAACTAAAAGTTCACAGTAGTAATGTTGCAGTGACTCCTCTTTTTCACATTATTTATGCAACATATAATGTCCTAGAGATACTGAATATGATGTTTCAGTTTCAGACTTTTAGGGAGGGGCTAGACATAAAACAAAACAACAATATATTTTTTATTGAAAATACTTCTGCAAATCCTTGTGATCCCTGTTAATACCCCTGGCTTCTTGTAACTGGTACAAAGGCCCTCCTTCTTACAGTTGTCACCTGTTTTCTAAGCAGGACCTTAAATTAAGAAGAATCCACAAATTATTCAGGACAAAGCCCCATCAAAAACTAAAGATGGAATATTGATTGAATCAGGTGGCTTCTTAATGCAGCCATTCAATTATTCCAGGATTGATCTTAAGTTCATTTCTCCTAGTCCAAATCCTAATAGAGTTAGAGTTGGGCAGTACACAAGTTTAATACATTATTATTATTATTATTATTATTATTATTATTATTATTATTATTATTCTTAAGAAATCAGGACAAGGTCTTGACCCTGTCACCTCTGTGGCCTGAAGTTGACATATAAAACTGAGTATCCTGATACCCTACTGTGAGATTACCTTCCCGACCCAACAGTTTCATGTAAATGATAAATAAAAGCAAGGAGAGTGTTGACCCTTGTGGCACTCCATAACTGAAGAGTCTGACACTTGATGCCTCCCTCCTGGCTGGTACCACCCCCTTTAGGAATGAGAACCACTTTAAAACTCAAATCCCAACCCTTGGAGGCAATCCAGAAGAATCCATGGTCTCTGGCAGTGTTTTTTAATCTCAGCAACTTTAAGATGTGTAGACTTCAAATCCCAGAATTCCTCAGCAAACAGCATGACTAGGGAATTCTGGGATTTGAAATCCACACTTCTTAAGGTTGCTGAGGTTGAGAAACACTGGTCTCTTGTATTGAAGGCTAATAAGGGTGATAATTGTCCAATATTTCTGAATTGAACAATGGTTTCTTGAGGATGGGGTGTACCACTGCCTCCTTCAAGGCAGGTGGCAATACTGCCTCACTCAAGGATGCTTTCACCACCACTCTGATCCAGCCTCCTATCATCTGCTTGGAAAATCTCACCACAACAAGGGCAGAGGTCCAGATTGCAGATGGCTGGGCTGATATCACAAAGAATCTTGTCTACTTCCTTGGGAGCCAACAGCAACACATTAGCCATGATTGTTGAGGCTGACAGGAGTTGATCCAAAACTCCTAGTCACTTACTCTCAATTCAAATAAATGGAATTATTTTCACAGTAAATCAAATGGAAACCGCCCAGAGTTGCTCTTAGTGAGATGGACGGTGATGAAATATGAAATATAAATACACATAAATATAAATTTCTGGAGGCCAAAATCCAATTTTGAGTCAGCCATGCCTTTGTCAGATTCTGAGACTGATTTTTTAAAATAATCCTTTAATGTTAAGGATTTTTTAAAAAGAGAGAAGAAGAGACATTTTTTAACCTTCACATTGGCCCTGTTTATTTGTTCCAGCAGAACATTAGACACCTTGGCTTCTCTGACATCAGAATGCTCTGAGAATTAATTTAAGATCACCCTGTAAAATTATAATCCTAAAGCGATTAACAGACTAACAATGCAAACTCCTATATAGCCATGGGAATCTGCAGGACAGGCATAAGCTGGGAATTGGGTCAATGATAAAACATGTGTCATGATGTTATGGTGCAAACCATATGACTTATGTATTTGTGTGCAGTGTTGGTCACAACATGTTTTGTCATCTTTGCATCACTGACGTTTGTATCAGACAGTAAGCATATGTCTTCTAAAAGATAAAGCCCGCTGACTAATTGGGCACTGGGATTCAATGTAATAAAAAAGGCAAAGTATACTTTTAGACTTTTATACTGAAGAGGTTTTGAGGATTTTTAAAAATTCCCCAAATAATCAAACACTACTCTTAGAAAAACTCAAAATTAAATACTGGTTCTCTGTGCTGGCTGTTTACATCAAATACATGCAAAGATGGAACTAAGGAACATGTTGGTAGCCTTGGAAGCTACAGTCTTTAGAAAAACTGTGTTTGAAGAAGCCTTTGGAGCATAACTATTCATTTTTCAGTTCTATCCCTAGAAGCAGTAGGAGTAAATTATAAGCATTCTATTTTCTGGGAGGTGGGGGGAGTCACTTCTGAATTTGTCACATTATAAGAAGACATTTCTAGTGATGAAATACAGTCTAAAAAGTGTATTTACAGGCGGCATGGATGGCTGACTATAACTGGCATAGTGATGAAAAATTCAGAGAATAAAGTTATGGGAGAAAATGTAAAAAAAAAAGATCCCCTGAATAGGAAGATTATGAATTCTGAGCCTAAAATGCATATTAGGCAAAATGCTAAATCTACATAATGCTTGCCATTTAAAGCATGAAAATTAATGAGCTGAGAAAATGGGAAACATTCTCATACTAAAGAATGTGCATAACATCCCAAAGCAGATGGGTCATCAATGTAAAGATTAAAATGATGAATTATGAAAGATTTCTCCAAAGAACATCTCAAACTTTTCTACAGATCAGGAACAGCAAAAGTGATTTGAGAGATTACAAAATCTTGCACAAAAACTACACACCTCAGAAATCATCATTCAGTCTACAAGCAAGATGTTCACCAGTTAAAATATACATGACAATTCTGCCTTCACAAAAACATGTAAAGTCATAGTTCCCTAAAATGTAAGATCAAGCATGAATGTGAATGCCAATATAGCTTAAAAGTCACCAAGAAAGAAAAATATTAACTCAGTTGAATTTGGAAATGGGGAGTGAAAACAGGAAAAAAAAATATCTCAGGGGAACTGCCCGAAGACCCAAAACATCACAGTGACAATGGAGAAATTCCAGTAGCCATGTATCATATGTTCATTGGGGTCAGGGTTAGGAAGGGGAATGACATGAGAAGAATAAAATAGGTTAAAGATGACTGTGATGGAAAAAGGTACGTTGCAGATTAAGTGGGACTGGTCTTACTGATGTTGCTCTTCTATGCTTCTCAAAGGGGAAGAATAAGGTGCAGGGGTGATTTTGTGCAGAAATGGCCTCACTTTGAAACCTGCTAGCTGACTGGGATCCACTACTATAGACAATCTTCAGTTGAATAGATCAATGGTATGGCTTGCTTAAAGTAATTTTTCATCACTATATGGATCTTCTGTTAGATTTAAGGAGAGAGGAGGGGAGAAAAAAAGGCAAATGTCACAGAATCAATTGATTTTACCTGACTCTTGAAATCTACCTAATACTTCTGGCTAATTTCAGAACCTTCCAGTCTCTAGCTGGTTGTCATTGCTATAAAACAAAGCAAGAAGCACATATGCTTCTACTTTAAATATGTCTAACCCAGAGACTTTGCTAAAGTTCTACCTATAATTCTAAGCATATTAATTGGTATAAAATACCTTGAAGTCAGGGGAACTTACTTCTGAGCAAATTAATAGCAAATATCCTATTGGGTTAAAAAAATTAGATGTTATCATTTACTAATTCTTTAACACAGACAATGTGGACTTGATAAATAAGGATTTCAGATTTCATTTCTCTTGTCTTGCTGTCTATACAATTTTCCCAAATGTTACATTATCCTTTGCCTTGCATTCCAATTCAAGCAAAATAATTACCCTTCTTAGTTTCAAGAATAGCAATAGCCCCTTCTCAGCTTTAAAAAATAATATTATCCAGGCTATATCATGGTGGAAGAGCCATAATAAGAGAACTAAGCAGTTTTAGAAGCCTATTTCTACACAAGGCCAATTCTAGACACTCTACTCCCCAGCAATGAATTTCACTGTTGAAATTTTAATTTCACCCATTTCTTTACAGCTGAATAAGGGAGCCAGAGGAATTAGTGTGGTTGGCTTTTTTCCTGTTCCATTACAAAAACAACTGAAACTATTTAAAAGAGATAATAAGCTTACCCAAAAGAGAATGAGAACTCGATTCTGAAATATTATTCAAGAAAAAAAAACATTTTGGAATAGATTTAATAAATAAAACCAAGTGCATTTTATCTCACCTTCTGTCTTTGACATTAACTGGGAAATGTTCCAGCAAAAAACTATCAGGTAGATAGCAAAAACTCTTTTTGGGGGAGATGGGCAGTGATAAAAATTTGAAAAATAAATAAATAAATAAATAAATAAATAAATAAAAGCAATGAAAACTCTGTTGGGATTTAGGCTCTCTATTTGGAGAGAGTGGATTATTGGTCCTGTAGGTTAAAGTCAGGTATTTGAAGCTAAATTATTCTGAATTCTCCAGAAAAGGGTGGAGAATAACTGCAGAAAAGGGTGGAGCTACAGCAATATACTGCCTCATAACTTCCTATGAGCGCTCCTATCTTTGAGTAAAACTTGTATCTATGTCTAGATTCATGCCTTGTGTTGTTGATGTTCAATGTTCTTCAATGATTCACCTGCTTCCAACTCTTTCTGGTCTGATAGACATCATTTCACCAATACTGTCAATAACTATTTGAGTTATTGTAATGATATAATGGTGCTTATGTCATCAGTGATAGTATCTGGCTATCCTATGTTCTGTCAATCTCTTTTTTGATTGCTTTTAATATGTCCAAGCATCAAGGTCTTCCCCATCAGGTTCTTCTGATCACATTATGTGTCCAAAATATCTGAACTTTTCTTCATTATTAGTGCTTCCAGTGAGTAACTTGATTTTATTTCACCCTAGTGTTGAATACTTTTTCTTGCAGTCCAAGGTATATTGCAATAGTTTTCTCCATTAACACTTTCATTTTTCTTAATTCAGCTTTTCTGATGATCTAGTTTTTCCAGCCATGTGTTACAACTGGGAAAAGCATAGCTTTCATAATCTCCCAAATGGCAGACATCTCTTGATTTCATTGCTACAGTCAGCATCCCTGTGAATTTTTGAGTCTCAGAATATAAAGTCTGTTACTATTTCATCTAACTCACAATTTGTCATAGTCCATAAATTCAAAAGCCTTTGTATAATCAATAAAGCAAAAAAAAAAAGGGGGGGGAAATGGATGCATAATGGAATGCCTTTTCCATTATGCATCAGATGTTAGTAGTAATATTTCATGTGTTCCTGCCTCTTTTGATTATACCTCTGGCAATTTTTGTTCCATGTATTGCTGAACCATGAATTGCAAAATATTGAACATTTTCTTACTAGCATGTAACATAAATGCATTTGTCTGATGGTCTGAGTAATCTTTCATAATACCTTTTCTTTGGAATTGGGATATAAATTGATATTTTCCAGTCCCAGGGCCACTGTTCTGTTTCTCACACCTGCTTAGAAACCACCAGTACAACTTTAACTGCCTCATCTGCTGGTATTTGATCAATTTCTGAAGCTTTGTTTTTTGCAGTTTTGTGATTAGTTTCACACACACACACACACACGTATCCCAGTAGTTTCAGTTTTTGTTGGGATATTTCATTTAATGAACCACCCTGTTCTTCATTTCTTTATTACAGCATTCTTATTTGAGAGTGTATTTAATAATATTCATCCTTAGTGTACCTATTTAAATAATCTCCTCCTCCTCGTTTACATGTTTACGTGTGTCCCCAGTTCTTTGATATATGCAGTGCTGGCAATATGCAGCAAGCAAATTGCATTGGGGAAAATCAGGATCCTGGAAAGTTCCCTGTGAAGTAGATACAGTATTAAGAAATTGACCAATGGCAATACTAAGCAAACAAAAGATGTTGATCCAGCAATTGTCTAAAGCTGGCTGTCAGCTTTCATTGTTAGTGTGTTGTTATTAACCATTCCTCTTCTGAGCCAAGAACTGATTTTTCTTTTTGTAAAGTTGCAAGTTGCATCACAGAACTCAGACCAGTATAGAAACCAAGGATTACTGCATTTTGAATCATGTATTAGTAAACATTAGGTTGGTTGGTTTCAAAAGGTAGGCAGAAAGAAAAATTCCAATATTATTGAAATTATCTATATTTAGTAAAGAAAATAGTTCATGAAACCTAACTTAATGTCTATTTTGCTGAGCTCCCAAAGGATAAATGGAACAGAAATTAGAGTAATGAATAATAAACTTTTGAATTCTGTAGATGTTCAAGTCAAGGTGTTATACATGTTTATTCAACTGATGTTATCACAGCTGAACTAGTAAAATAATTTTTTTTTGAATACATTTCCTACTGTTCTTTGCATTAAAGTATGAAAAAACTGGAATGGTCCTTCCTGACTTTTAAGAAGGAACAATGGCAGTAAAGTTAGTACAGACAACTTGATGGAGAGAAATAAAATGATTATGATCTAATTGTCTCATTTTAAAATATATTATACTATGTGTTATCTATGTATTAGGTCATGCTGAAGATGAAAAGGCTACTCATAATGTTAAAGTATCTGGAACATTAATGGGTCAAAGATTCAAGATCATGAAATGCTGATAAGTTAAGTGAAATACTGATTATACCATTGTCAGAATAGCTCTTTAGGGCAATGCAGAATGTGGAGTCAAATGATGGAACTCAAAGCTTTATATAATATATTTTGAATTTAGGGATATAGATGCCCATTTATGCTCTCTTATAATACCTAAATTCTGAGGAATATTAAGATATAACAACACTCAATTCATATATGAATTATATAAATCAACTAACTGTCCTTCATAGGTTAAATGAAGTCCTGTAGTTGTTGATTTTGATTTGTTGCTGTGTTTTGATGCTGTCCGATCACCAGAGTATTAGTTACCTTGTTTTTGTTTGTTTGCACTATAGAATGGGGAGATATTTATTTTGACTGATGGCAGAATAAACACTGAGTCAACATGGGTCTATGCAGCCAATGGCCAGAACTAACTTTACAGACCTAAGATGAACTTCGGCTAGAAATTAGGGCTGTGAGGTAGTTTGGAACTGAAAGCAAAAAGTGCTTCAGAGTGCACAGAGGCAAAAATATAGCTGCTGTCTGCAACTTAGACAGCGAGTGTGTGGGTACAAAATGAACTCATTGAATCAAATGCTCCTAGTATCACATGGCAGCAGCAGATAGAATAAGATGACTATGAAGTTATGTGCATTTTGTTTCCCTGGTTCGCCCCTGCCTTCTTTTGGGGTATTTTTTTCAACTTCCCAGACTAGTCTCCAGCCCTGAGATTTCCTGTTATGCAGAGCTTAAGGAGGTCTTTGTAGTGATGAAGCGTCAAGTAAAGCCCCACTTGAGGTAGAATCATGAAAAAGTTTCTTCCCTTTTAAGTGCTGGACTAGTCACATTGCTCTGCCCTGCTCTGCTCGCAGCCATTGGCAGAAGTGAGGCCACTCTTGGACTGGCCACATTTCAAGGCATTCTGCTCACCAAACTAAAGCATCAATGCAGAGTACACACCTACCACATCAAGTCCAGTGTTGAGGCAAGCAAACTGGCTGTGCATATCCTTATTATTTACAGGTAGTGTATTTAGTGACTGTTCGTTCTTACGACAGTGATAAAAAGTTACTTTGTGACCAACCTCACATTTATGATCTTTGCAGGTCTGTAAAGCAAATAAAAGCTGAAGTAAGTTCATAAGCACAGTTGTGGTTCCACTTAGTGACTGCTTCGCTTAATGACTGAGTTGCCGGTCCCCATTGTGGTCGCTAAATGAGGACTACCTGTATATGCTTAGATCATACAGATTTATCTTAATCAACCTGGAAGAAATTGCTTCACATCAAAATCTGTTAGAATTCATTGTTGGTAGATCAAAAGATTCCCTTTGCAGGCTTGTGTCAGAGCATCACCTTAGTACAGCTGCAGGCGGAAAACATGCATTGCAATGTTGTATGCTAAAGACCATCAGCCAACTTCATGATCAGTGAGGCCTGGCTGGAGATAAATCTCTGTGCAAATTACCTTGGAGACTCTGAGACACAAACTCAGTTGACAGTTTGGAGAGCACTAGACAACCCCCTCTCATTTTGAATAATACACAATTTTAACATCACTTTTTTAAAAAATAGTGAAACATTGACATTTGCAAATACGTTACTGAGAAAAGAAACTATAAACAACTATTTACCACAAAATGGCATTTCAGTCAAATATGAGGAGAAAAGGGCACACATTCTATCTCATTAATTAATGCTTTTAAAATGTTTAGACATAACCAAAATGAGTAACTTGACAAAATTCTACCCATTCTAATTCCTAGTCTACTTTCTATTCCTACATTACTAAAGAGCTAATAAATGGTATATATTACATTTACAAGCAATTAATTACTTCACAATTTTTTTCTTTATATATAAAGTCTGCCTTAAAAATCATTAAATTGAATTTACTATTACATTTTTTTAAAATTAAAAATTATATGTATTTTATACACATTACAGTTTTGTAAGTAGGTGTGTGCGTATAGATAAAATGAACTTGGGAATATTTATTTAAAAATTCGCAGGTACACGTACAAGCTAAATGGTTGATAAAGGCATGTCTGAATTTACATGTTGTCATAAAACTGTGTTCTGTAATTGAAATTCAGATTCTTCCTTTCTTAATTTAACTTTGCCTAGAAAGGTCTTTGCTGAATTTCTTTCTACTGGTGCCACCCAACTAGAATTATATATTTTTATCTGTAGCAACTCCTTGTTAAATGATTTAAAGTGTACCTCATTCCAAGTACAGGGCATGAACAGAGTTCTGTACTGGTGTTTTATTTTTTTATCACTATCCTGATTTTCTGCTTCAATACCCTTTCCAAAACTGAACCTGGATTCTCCAAGGTAGGGACACCATTGTTAAAATTTAGAAGATAAGACTACATTTTACCTTGAATATATTGCTACCCTCACAGAAGTACATGATTGGTCCAAGGCTAAGAAGAAAGTTCTCTCTCTCCCTTTCTCTGTGTTTCTTTTCTTCCGATGAAATAGCAGAGCTTTGGGGATATTCTGCTAGCTGTGTCAAGTCATAAACCTACACAGCACACTTATCGCCACCACTTAGAACGGCCATGCGCATCCTGTCTGCTGTTACTACCAATTCAGTCCATGTCTACCCAACCGCTGTTCTCTCACTATGTTTCTAAATTCAGAAACTATTGCTGTCTCCGTGGGTGTGATGATTGCCTTAATTCAAATAAAACTCTCAGACTCAAAATGGCAATTCAAGTTCTGGGTTTATTTAGAAAAGAGTGCAAACAGGTAAAAAGCTGAGAATGAGAAAAGCGCGCCTAAACTCAAACTAAATAGCATCTTTGCAAACAGCAGCCCAGCCCCTCCCTCACATCCAGTTCACCCCACATTCCCAGGTGCTCCTAACGAGCTCTGCTGATCAAAGGGCAAAAAGACCTTGACATTTCAGAGATAGCCTAAACACATTCCTCCCTGGCACAGTTCAGCACGTCTTCCGTACAAGACTCGCAACAGCACCCTCCCAGCCAGGACACGTATCAGCCCCTTGGCAAGCGAACCGTTATGATGTAGCAACACCGGAATGGTGAACATGACAGTGGGGCACTTTTCCCATTGCCATAATAGTTCTGAGCTCCAATGCAGAGCATTGCAAGCGTCCAAACCCACCCATATTTGAGATTCTTCATTGCTCCCTGCTCCGCCCCCCCCATGCTTCCATGATGATAGCCATATTGTATTGTTTAGGAATACCTGCCTAGAATCAAACATGTAGTTGCACCCTTGTCAATATAGCAGACTCATACATGACCATCAAATGATAGTTGGTAAAATATTCAAACATGAGCAGTATTACTTCTCACTCCCCTCATTTTGAGCTTAAGTTTCAATTTGAATGAAATAGGACATTCTGCAAATAGGGAAGTGGTTTCTTTAAAGGAAAGTATAGAATCTCAAGCTTCATTTTGGCTGAGACCTGCACTAAAAACAACAACATTAAAAAAAAAAAAAAACAATGTGATGATTATGTGCCATCAAGTTGCTTTCAACTTGAAAATGACTAGTGACAACACAGTTAAATTTTCTCCATGATGATCTATCCCTAACCTGATGTTTCAGGTCTTCCAATGGTGAATTTATCACCACTGTAACTGAGTCTGTCCATCTGCTACTGGTCATCCTCTTATCTTTCCTTCCACCTTTCCCAGTGTTACAGCCTTTTCTTGTTCAATGATCCATTTATTTTCTTGGATACCCATCATAAGCTCAGAGGTCTACTCTAACACCAAAGGTCAAAGGCGTCAATATTCTTCCTATCCTGCTTCTTCAAAGTCCAAATCAAATCAAATCAAATCAATCAAATCAAATCAAAGATTAGACATGATCCTGCCTACTTTTGCAAGTGTCTCCTCCCTGGAAATCACTCAGAGGCCAAGTGTGGTCCCTAGCCAAAAGAAGTTGTGCGCTCTTGCATTAAAAGTGTTGTTTTTTGGGAAACTAAGAGATACAACATTGTTTTGCTGACATTGTCAGCCAGCTTTCTCATCCCATCTCCATTTCTCATTTTAAAAAATCTTCAAATTTTTGTCTATAGTCTAAAAGTAATTTTTTTCACTTAATTGTCAACCATATTTCAGATTCTTATTTCATATTATCCTCCCAATTCCTATTCAAATTTCCTGTAGTTCTTTACCAAATTCTGTATGTTTCCATTCCACAATCCATTGAACAATGTTTAAATAGCTTTTCGTTGACTTCTAATGCAACCACTGAGTAGCAGTAAGGAGACCAATTCATTTTCCACCAAAAGGGACTTTGACTACACTGAGACAAAAACTCCCAACTGTAATTCTGTAATATAGCGATTCTGTTAGGTACAATAGCAACTATTTTCATAGAAATTGCTTATCAGGCAAGGAGGGATCTTTGATTTTTTTAAAAAAATAATACCCACAGTATAATTTATTTATTTATTTATTTATCATATTTTTATTACCACTCATCTCCCCCACTTGGGGGACCCTGGACAGTTCACAATAAAACAGTATAAAATACAATACAATCAGAATAACATCAATAAATATACACATAAAATATAATAAAATCCAAGTGATGGCAGATCTAATTCCCCCCAAAGGGGACCAGAACAGGTCCTGGCAGGACTAGGGAACCAACCAGCCCCAAGAGTGGCTCTTCCTCTCCCCACTCCAGGCATGGTGACAAAACCAGGTCTTCAGCCATTTCCTGAAATCCAGAAGTGAGGAGGCCAACCTCACTTCCGGGGGAAGGATGTTCCAAAGGGCGGGAGCTGCTGCAGAGAAGGCCCGCCTCCTGGACCCCGCCAGATGGAATTCTCTTACAGATGGGGTCCGTAGCATGCCCTCTCTGCATGACCGGGCGGAACAGGTTGATGTAACGGGGATGAGACGGTCCCTTAGGAAACCTGGACCCATGCCATGTAGGGCTTTAAAGGTGATAACCAACACCTTGAGTTGGACCCGGAAGCAAACTGGCACCCAATGCAGCTCGCGGAGCAAGGGAATAATGTGTGCTGATCTTGAGGCACCAAAAACTGTCTGCGCGGCTGCATTTTGAACCAGCTGTAGCTTCTGGATACTCTTCAAGGGTAGTCCCATGTAGAGCGCATTACAGTAGTCTATATGGGAGATGACCAGGGCATGAGTGACCGTTCGAAGGGCCTCTCACTCCAGGAAGGGGTATAACTGGCAGA
The DNA here is from genome assembly GCF_035149785.1 of Candoia aspera. Taxonomy (NCBI): domain Eukaryota; kingdom Metazoa; phylum Chordata; class Lepidosauria; order Squamata; family Candoiidae; genus Candoia; species Candoia aspera. The sequence goes on from NC_086154.1 coordinate 228,672,657, forward strand.
TGACATGAAGTTGTGCAAAGGCCCTCCTGGCCACGACTGCCACCTGCTCTTCGAGCAGGAGTTATGAGTCCAAGAGGACCCCCAAGTTATGCACTGGGGTCTGGGGCAGCGCAACCCCATCCAGAACCAAAGATGGCAAATTCCTAGGAGCCAAGGGGCCATTAACCCACAGCCACTCTGTCTTACCAGGGTTCAGCTGAAGCCTGTTGTTCCCCATCCAGACCCCAACAGCACCCAGGCACCTGGAAAGGGTTAGGGTACCTGCACATAAATTATCCCCTTACATATAACTCCAGCACTTATTCACTTGAAATTTGTATGGTTTTGTTTATCAGAAATTATTCTTCTAGGACAAATCTGCTAAAAACTTAAAGGTTGCAGCCATTTTTTAAAAATTCTTATGATAGACAATGAAACAAAAAACCTTGGGTTTCTGAATCTCATGTTGTATTAGGCCCTTAATTCAATCAAGTAGCCTCTAGATCAATCCAAGTCTAACTGATTTATTTCGGGAATCATCAAACTGAGGTCCAAATTGAATCATATGCTAAGAGCTTATCCCTATGATGGATCATACCAAAGGAACACTTTGTTTCACTCTGGACTATTTTAGAGAAAATGGGCTTTAATTTGCAGGAAGTCAAAGTATTCTCAAAGCTTCCAAAGAAATCTACTTTGGGACCTTTGCCAAAGCAGATTTTCACCTAAACTATCAATTACTATTAGTCATTGTAATATGTAGGATTTATCAATGCTGACTACAAAAGCTCAGCAGAGAAATGCTATTTTCTATTCTATTGTTTGTTTATTTAATTAATTTATATAGATAGCCACCTATCTCACTAAATATGACTTTGCACAGCTTACTACCAACCAAACAAAATACATTTAAACCTAAATAAAAACCAAGAATGTGGGAGAATAAACAACATCCTAAGCACAATGCAACCATCTCACAGGCTCCCCATGGGATCTCCAAGGTTTTTGGAAGAACCATGTTTTAAGGGCTTTCTGGAAAGCTGGTAGGGATGGGGCTAACCTCACCTCAGAGGGAATGATGTTCCAGAGGGCAAGAGTCACAGTAGAAAAGGCACATCTCCTGGGTCCTGTTAGATGGGACTCTTTCACAGATGGGATCTGTAACATACCCCTCCTGCCAGACCTGATGGCATGGGTAGATGTAATCAGAAAGAGGTGGTCCCTCAGATAACCTAGTTGCATGCCATGTAAGGCTTTAAAGGTCAAAACCAGCACCTTGAATTGACCCCAGAAGCAAACTGGCAGCCAGTGCAGCAGAGCAGAGGTGTATTGTGTGCCATCCTTGGGGCACACATAATTGACTGCACTGCTGCACTCTGCACCAGTGAAGAGTGGTGCTGAAGTTTTGGATGCTCTTCAAGGGCAGCCCCATGTACAGTGCATACTAATGATACCTCGCCCTATGGTGACAAATGATCTGCATACTAATGATACCTCGCCCTATGGTGACAAATGATCTCACCCAGTGGCTTAGTGTAGATGTTAAATAGGAGTGGACAGAGTACTGAACCCTGTGGCACCCCACATAGAAGGGCCAAGGGTGGGAACTCTCACTCCCAATCAATACCAAATGGTACCAGCCGCACAGAAAGGAAGAGAACCAGCACAATACTGGGCTGCCCACTCCCAACCCATGGAGCCAGTCCAGAAGAATACCATGGTTGATGGCATCAAAGGCCACCAGGAGGTCAAGTAGAGCAAGGACAGATGCACTACCTCTTTTCTTCTGCCAGAGATCATCCAAAAGTGTGACCAATGCCATTTCCATCCCATACCCAGGGACTGAATCCTGAGTGGAGAGGGTCCAAATAATTGACTTCATCCATCTATTACTCTCACATCTAGAACATATAGTACTAGAGGAAGGCTGCTAGACTAGTTGGGTCTTTGGTATGATCCAAAAACACCACAGATAAACCTAAAGACTTAAAAAGGTATTTCTGAAATTTCTTCTAATCAATACATAGTAGGTAAAGGTAAAGGTTTCCCTTGACGTAAAGTCCAGTCGAATCCGACTCTAGGGGGCAGTGCTCATCTCCGTTTCTAAGCCTTGGAGCCGGCGTTGTCATAGACACTTCCGGGTCATGTGGCCAGCATGACGACCCGGAACGCCGTTACCTTCCCGCCGAAGCGGTACCTATTGATCTACTCACATTTGCATGTTTTCGAACTGCTAGGTGAGCAGGAGCTGGGACGAGCAACGGGAGCTCACCCCGCCGCGCGGTTTCGAACCGCCGACCTTCCGATCGACAGCTCAGCGGTTTAACCCGCAGCGCCACCGCGTCCCTTCAATACATGGTAGATGGCAATAATTAATTAATTAATTAATTAAGATAATTACTTATCTGTAGCAGAAGATTTTGAATAAAAAAAGATGTTTTAGGAGCAAAGAAAATGACAAAAATCAGGAACAAGAATGTGACCTAGGTACAGTACATAGTATGGACAATCTCAAGGTCAAGATAAGAAGGCAGCAGCAGAAGAAATGAGGACATCACTTACTATAGTACAAGAGAGCTATTTCTATACTATGGCCAGAACAATACTTTGATTAAAACCAGTCATGGGTATTGTTGTGTGAGAAGTGATTTCAGAGATGATACAAGGCTACTTTCCCAAACACTTTTCACAGAAAGGGACTTAGAAAGTGATGTGAGTAAGATAAATGGCTGGCAAGGTCAGGAGAGTTTTCAGAGAAGTAATTCTGGATACTGTATCTCACCCTATTCCTTAAAAAAAAAAAAATCTATGTGACTGATAATACTGCATTGTTCAAAATAAGGAAAATTATTCTACCAGGAAGATTACTGAATATATCAGGGTGAGAAGGTAATTGGATTAAAAAACACTGCTAACAATTGGATCCAGCTGGGTGGGATGTTCAAAAGAAGGTAGGAAGAAGGTAGGTTTCCATATAACTGTCTCTGAGAAAAGACATAGAAAAATGAAATCAAAATCCATTACAGTATAAAGTTCTGCAAAGTAAAAGCCATTGGTTTTTTTAAAACAGTATCTACACCTTATAGTTTATGTGGAAGGCACCAATAGGAATTATAGAAAATTACTTACACTCTCTATTGATAATAATGTCTCTAAGCTCTTCCAAAAGAAGACAGAGAGAGAATAGTGGGGTGTAGGTGGGTGGGTGGGAGGGGGGAGATTCACATAGAAAAGACTGATTTCTGACCTGAAATGCTCAGCAAAGGAAGCAACATTTTTGGCTATGATCTTAAATTTTATTTTGATTTTGATTTAGCAGTGGTCCTCATATACTTTCTCTAGTT